>NW_026860751.1:0-174386 GCF_026571515.1 Ruditapes philippinarum | reverse complement strand
AACCCCGCGATTCATTGTAATCGATTATCATTAATGCTTTTAATTACCCGGTTTCTTATTCTGTCATATCGTCACCGGCTAACTTCAGTTTACTTTAATAGGAGTTAACTCGATATCGCACTAAGATGACGACATGTTTTAACATAAAACATTGAACATTGTACTGTTCTGTTTTCGCCCCATAAAAAGTAATGTACATCTTTATTTATAATTTCAGGTAACGCACTGACGTGTCTGAATTGTGATGCTGTAGCAAACCCTCGATTGTGTACACATGTCACAGAGTGTTTTGCTGGAGAGGTAGTTTGTTTTTAAACTGACCACTAAAAATCAAAACTTATTTTTTATGAAAACTAGTTACTACTGTACAGTAAGTATAGTTGTAGTAAGTCCGATTCCGAAAATAATAATAACAACAACAACAACAACAACAATAATAATAATAATAGATAATAATAATAATATAATAATAATAATAATAATAATAATAATGATAATAAAATTATGAGGGTATGTGTGTTTTTTTTTCTCTATGATTACCCTTTAAGAAGATTAAAACCAGTTCTGTTTACGTACTGTTACAAAAATGTGGATGAAATTTATTATCAGTTGTTTAAAATAAAAATTAATGTGTTCTTTAAAACAAGTTAAAAAAAATGATTTTTTTCTCTCTTTTAAAAAACCATTTTAGTAAATCAAGTTAAAACGCTTTTGAGGAAATTGCCATATTTTGAGCCAATTAGAAAAACCCCTAAAATCATGCCATCCCGTTCAAAATTGCATTGTTCACTTTTTGGGGCGATTGTTTTACTTTTCAAAAAAAATTTTGTTTTTCTCAAAAATTTTAGCAAAGAAAATTAAAAAATGCGTTTGGGGATCATTTGACGTGTACTGTTACTAAATTCAGAATTACGAACCTTTTTCCGAAATATTAGAAAAATGCCGTATTGTCTTTACAGACGTGTGGTAATCATGTACCAAACCCTACCTCTGACGGACAATATTTCTCGTGCAATCAGTGTTGTGACAGCGGAGACCTGTGTAATGTGTATGGATGTAACAGCATTGGTCAGTTAATCAAATTTTACATTACCTGCAACATGTTTAATCTGTATTGTGTACATTATTTCTTTCCCAAACCTTCAATTCCACCGAGCCCAATGGTTTTAACCAAATTAGGTGGAGTGTAGCAGTATCGGTAATATATAATATGTAATTTTAAATCTGCGGTGCCTTTTAACATATGGAAAGGGTAGACAGCAAAGCCTATATATACCGCAAAAACTGTTTAAAAAATCTCCATGATTTAGTCACGGATCTATATCATTATGTTATATATGTATCGAATTTACTTTGATTTAGTGTAATAACTTAACTATGACTGAAAATGAAGATTATATTCTAAGTCGTTAATGATAATTTACTTGTGCGAGCTTTCGATGTAACGATTGGACACGGTGATTTTTCATTCGCGTTGCCTTCAACACCATGGTCCTCAGTAGTTGTAACTTTAAAGCCTTTAAATAAAAAATTAGGTAAAGCTATTCAACATAAATGTACTTCAAAATAACATTTCCCCCACATTATAAAGGTTTTCCAGTAAACCGAGGGCCAATATGTTATAGCTGTGAAGCGTTACCTAAGGGCCATCCTTGTCACAGAATAGCTCATTGTGAATCTCACGAAGTAAGTATTAAATGTTTCATTTTTTCAAAATTTAAGTTTTTTTCCAAATATAAGTGTTATGCATACTTAATTGTCAGTGAGAGATATTTATTGATAGACTGACAATGCAAAGTCTTCCAGAATGTTTGAGTGCAGTTTACATAGCTTGGTACGTATGAGTGATCTGTAATAGAACCGTTCTTATTTGCGTCTATAGATAACAAAGAGATCACCCATAGTCAAACCATTCTGAAGGCTTTAAATTGTCAGTCAAACGATAAATACCTTTCACTGACAATTCAGTTAGCATAACGCACAGTTAATATGTAAATAAGGGGCGACGAAGGGGTAATTGTAGATGTTTTAGACGTTTTTTTTAAGAGCCTCACTACCTACTTTTCGCAGATCTATACCAGATAGACTTGTTGTTTAAAATTTAATGAAAGGCCAAATAAGCACAATTGAAGTCATATATTTGCGAAATAGATTGCCAGAAAATTTCAAATTTAGGCATTCTCATTGGGCAAACACTAAATCTGTTTCTGCAAAATATGTCTCTCAAGTACATGTACATGTATATATTTTGTGAAGATATACCGGGGATTAGTCCGTAGGATATGATAATAACCCATAAGGCAAATTAATTGTTGAAAATTTGTACTTATGTTCATCATCAATTTAGTAGACTTAATTTGAGAAGAATGAGTGCATGTTTTAACTCTTTACACAATGACACAGGTATCATGCTAAATGTCAAATATGCTTTTATCTTATAATCTACTTTGCAGGTTTGTTTTAATGACGCTCAACTTGAGTTTCAAACTGACATTTTACACACAAGTGGGTGCCGTTCAAGGCACGTAAGTACCATATTCCTGACGTTTTTCTTTTCTAAAACGTCTAGTTAAAGAGATGGTATGGTTTTATTGCAATTTACCGTATCACAAAAAGTGACATTACCAGTTTGTAGTTTCTAAAATCTTATTTCTTAAGTTCCGCAGTCCGGGCAAAAGTACAGATATTCAAGATGGCCGCCAATATGGCTGCCAAAAACAACAACAACAACAAAAACATATTATAGTTTTCGATTCTTTACTTCTTACTTTGAAATTATGTAATTTCAAATGTTAATGGCACAATATCAAACTGTATATGACTTGTTTGTGTAACAATAATGTAAAATTGACGATTTTGATTAGTCAATCCGGTGTACATTTGCTACGTCGATACGCCGCTTTTCATTGGATAATCGTGACGTTTATAAAATATAAACAGTACGGTTGGTATACAAGTCTGCTCACCTATATGGTCTCTATCCGGGTAAACAAACCCAAACGCACAAAAGGAACAATTCCGTTTACTAAGTGTTATTTTATTATCAAAGAAAACAATGGCGCAATGTTTTCAAGTCTTTATGAGGATTTTTATCTACGAGGATTTAATCAGATATTTAATTTCCAGCATTGTGCCAGTGAAACAATTGATCCTGAGATATTTGTAGGTAGAAGAACGACAAGTGTTTGTACAGACTGTTGTAGAGGTGATCTGTGTAATGTACAATGTAGCCGTACAAGTAAGTCAACATGTTTTACCGCCATTATGTCACCGGTTTTGTTCGTTTATTCGTCAAATATGGCGGCATTTCAGTGAAAACCACAGTTGCCCATTTGTGCTTTTTTTACTCACACCAGGGGGACATATGAGGACAAACATAGATCGTTTGTAAACTACCTAGATACCATCCCCACATGAAATAATCTTGTCAGCGATGGGATTCGAATCCTAAGCGACGAGGAGCAAGTGAATAAATAGTCTGAAATATTAAAACTGACTGACATCAATGTCCTAAAATTTGTAATGTTCGGTAGTTGATTACTTGTATTTGTATCTAAAACTTTAATTTCAAGGCAATGGTTATCTCCTCTTTGATACGAGAGGAGTCTTGAAACATTGGCATTAGATGTGTACTTGTTTTATTACATCCTTTTACGAAATTTATAGTTTTCTAATGTTTTACTTTCTTACCATATCTCTTTAATGTTATAGAAAATGAAAACGAATTTATAAATTATCAAACGATTTTCCTACCGAAAAGAAGAATTTATTTTCTACACGAGCAAGGAACATCTTCCGCCCTAGTGGTTAATCATATTGCAACTTGAATATAAGGATTTGGTTTGTTTATCAATTTCTGAAGCAAAGCTGTTTGGTGGTGGTTTTATGTAAATAACCTTCCGGATCACGGCAATAATCCACTTTGAATTTCACGGCCACCGCATCGTTCCCGGGCAAGCTTTGAAGCAGTTTATCAGTACTAGATGCTTACCCTTTTCGCAAAGAGCAGAGCGCTAGGTACAGTGTGAATGACCGTTGAAAGGATTTCATCTGTGGCAACGAAAGTGATTTGTATCGTCTGGGAATCGAACCCGGTCTCGTCCGATTCACTAAGCTAACTGACGGTGCCAAGAAGTATTTTCATTGAATACCATTTTATGTTATATTGTTATTATAATTTTTCTCGTGGCCACGAGTTAACTTTTTTTCTTGTTATTATCTTATGATGATAAATTCTTTAAATAATTTTTCCGCGTATCCCAGAAACATTATATTATGTTGTGAACCAACAGGTTTGTGTGCCGATGATCCATCTTGTACATTTTTGAAAGTGAATTATGACGTGTGTAACACGCCTGAAATCGCAAGTCAGTTCTGTAAGAAAACTTGTAACTTATGCGCACCTTCCGGTATGACGTCATGCATGAATACAAGACTGGACTGCGCAGATATTGCAGCGACAGTCAATATGTGCGGATCTAAACAAGTAAGTTTTCTTTGTTAATTTGTATCTATGCTGAACAATTCAATCACTGTCTAGTATGAAGATGCTAGACAGTATGAAGCTGCTAAGCACAGACAACCATGTGTTACAAGACCAATCAAGGAGTCGGGCCAGAGCAATATCTCAATTTGAAAAATGGTGACCAAAGTCTACGAGATTAACGAAGAAACGACTCTTTCGTACTTTTATTGTTTGAAGTTGTCGTGTGCATTGTTAATTATATCAATATATTTCATTGCAATATGTGCGTTGAATATACTTGAAAAAGTAACATTTATTCCAGATTATTTACTAGTATATTGAATCACAAAGGCTTCATAATAATTTGCATACATATAATCAGGAAATTACAGATTTAAATAACAAATATATTAATTTATTATATTCATACGGTTTCTCTTTACAAACAACAACAACACCCACAACAACAACATCAACAACAACAAAATTCTTTTTCCAGGATGCCTCCTGAGGTATTCTTTCACCAGTATAACTGCAGAATTGGCGCCATATGAAATTAAACCAAAAATTATAAGTTTTAACAAAAAAAATATCAATGATAGCCAAAATAATGATGATAATAATTGTGATTTTGGCGCGTATGAATCCTAAAAATGATGGAGAAGTAGAAATTTGCCATTTTTTTGTTTCTATTGAAAGGATGCAGTGAAGTACGGTTGTACGCAATACTGTGGGTATTGTTCTGGAGCTACAACAGGACCTGCACCTATGGTTAGCACGAAGTACAACAACATTGTACACACCACGTCTACCCCATCGACTGCTTCATATAG
This sequence comes from Ruditapes philippinarum, assembly GCF_026571515.1. NCBI lineage: Eukaryota > Metazoa > Mollusca > Bivalvia > Venerida > Veneridae > Ruditapes > Ruditapes philippinarum. The sequence goes on along the minus strand of NW_026860751.1, from coordinate 169,088 downwards.
CACAAGTATAATTAACTCATTTAAGCTTGATAATGTTTTATTTTATATACGTTTGTTTATGTCGTGGTATATTATAGGACAAACGCGCAATATTTATGACATCAGTCGGATTGCATATGATACATGTATGATGAGCTTGTAATCGATTGTTATTAATTACGGATGACGACGGAATCGGCCGAAAGTGTTCGCTCAAGTTAAGATGCTCAAATCAATGTTGATTTTTTTTCTATATTTCTTAAAGAGACGTATTCTACAAGTACTACGGCATCAACAACAATGAACAAAATGCCAGTACTCCATGTGGGAGATAAGGTGATCAGAGGTCCTGACTGGCACAATGGTGATCAGGTATGTGCGCTCCGTTATATTTCATGCTGCGTGGGGGCCATATAGTTATGTGTCTGCCACTCAGTCAAGGGGTTGTAGGTTCAAATCCAACTCGAGACAAAATCACGATTTCACATATGGCACCAGGACTGACAAGTTGCAGTAAACGGACTCGCAAATTATATTCCATTTTTGAATCTCACTTCAAATTACAATCTGTTTTGGAATTTATAATTCTTACACAGATGTATTAGTTCGTGATGTAAATGGACAGAAATACATGGATGTTTCCAGCTAGTAGTATACGAAGATATCGATGGTTCTGTTTATGTGGAATTCTGCTTATGTGGAATTTTCTTATTTGGAATTCTGCTTATGTGGAAGTTCGTGCTATAAATAATGTAAAGAAGGCACTTTTTTCATACAATATAAAGCTGGAAGCTCGTCTAATAGCCTTAACCCTTCATATATACGCGAAACAACGCACATTCGACCCCCCCCCCCCTTTCTGGCTTTAAATAGTGAAAAAATGTCCTGTTTGGGCCCCAAACCCATGTTTTCGTTTGAAAAATGTTGATAAAAAAGTGAGCACTTTTTCGGCGCCGCCCCCGATCCAAAAGGTACATCAGGGGGTTGCCAGAAGGGGGATGTGCACTCTTCTGTTTGGGGGAGTTGAAGGGGGGCGGCAGCTAAATGTAAATTTAGTTGCCGCTCCCGAACTCGTTTCAATTCAGTATTCAGGGGAGATTACTAGAATCACATTTTGACAAAAAAGAAACAAACATATTTTGTTATGAACATATGAGCTAAATAACGTCATTTTTACTAATAAGTAACAAGTTGACATAGTTTGAAGATAAGTATCGGCATACATTGAGAATGACGAAAGTACATATAATATATCTATTTCCTGTTATTAAAGGATGGCAATAGTACGGGTGTGGTAATAGCTGTCCTAAGCTCGCGTCTAAACGGTTCTGTTGTAGTAAGATGGGACAGAACAAAAAATCAACAGGGTTACTTTTATGGCAGACAAGGGAAATATGAAGTCCAGTTGTTTGCGCGCGCAACACCGGCGCCATTTACCAGCACGAGACCTGTATCCACTGTGTCCGTTATTGGACAGACGACAACTTCGGTTCAGGGGACATCGCAAGTGATGAGCGCAGTGTCATCTACACCGCAGTCAACACGTGAGATCTTATGTCGTACCCTTCGTATGCTTGAATTAAAGCAGCACGCCCCCAGATTCATGTTAATTTTCATGACAAAATTGAAAATATATTTGAATGTGTAATATTGGGAAGTAACCAAAAGGAAGCAATTTACGCATAATCAATGACACAAACCATGTAAATTACCAAAAAGTGGTCAAAATATGCATAAATAGCATTTACTGCGTTAGTATAACGCAGTAGAAATATAGTTGTAAATACTGAAAAATTAGTCATTAATCACACATTACATGTAAAAAATAATTAATTACTTGAATCTTAGAACTTTTTACTTTTTTTTACATCTTAGTACATTTTTCTCAAGTTTGATTTTATTGAAATATTTTTGACTCATCTGGGGGCATGTAGCTTTAAAGATAAATGATATATACATTTATTTATATTCAATATATGTACGCAAAATACTTCATCAATACTTCATCAAACATGGAATGAAGAGCATGCTCTCAAAAATTACAGAAAAATAGTTCCCTATTACAAAATTCATTCACTTCATTCCTAAAGAAAGTAAAATATTGTCACACCATTTAAATATGACTATGTCATCTTTTCTAATAAAAGTAATGTTACGTCATCCAAATTTTACTTTATTTCTTATAAAAGTATATTGCTGTCACATCATTTGAATACGACTTTTTTATTTTTTATATAAGCAGATCATTTTCAAACAAGTTTAATATGACTAAACTAAATTAAAGTATATTCAAATATATTCAAATAATACTTAATTTTTAATGAATAAATTTCTCTCAAATATGACTTGACTTCTAACAAAAAGTAAATACATGTCATTCCGCTAAACATGATATAAAAGTAATCATGATCTGAAATATTTATTTTACTTCTTATAACAGCAGATTACTGTCACACAACCTGAATATTATTTTACCAATTAAATATGACTTAACTTCTTGCAAAAGTGAATAATTTTCACACCAATGAACATGACTACATTTTATATAAAAGTGAATTACCGTCATATAAGCCAAACCCTCTCCCGGCGTCAATCGAACTATAGTACTGCGTTCGTGCGCCGTAAAACTTAACAAAAAATATCACAGTATCATCATAATTTATTTTACTTCTTACAACAGTAGATTACTGTCACACCGCCTGAGTATTACTTCGTTTCTTATAAAAGTTAAAATATTGTTAAAGGATTATTGGTAAAAGGTGATGTAGTTGTACGGGGTCCTGATTGGACATGGAAGGATCAAGATGGTAACACGACAGGTGTGGTTACCGGAAGTTCTCTGCCAGGATGGGTTACAGTGAGATGGGGAAACGGTTTCGAGAACTCGTACAGATACGGGGTTGGAGGGAAATACGATGTTTCGCCTGTAAATAAAGGATACACTTCCGGTACACCATCAGGTACAGTGCGTTATGGTTCATGTAAATTTAAAGGAAAGGAAATCTAAAGCCAGAATAGACCATTAGCAAAGATATATTTATTCTTTATGATTATTCTTTAGGTACCTTGTATTAAACAATTACATGACGTCACATGCTGTTTTATTGCAGGCACTACTACTGGAACTACAATAATGTATAGCACAACAATTGACACCAGTACAAGCACCATCGCAATGGTTACGCCTTCTTCGACAAACCACATTATTTTGTCCACATTTGCACCTATGGGTAATGGTTTTAAGTTGTTGTTGTTGTTGTTATTATTCTTATTTTTAATTACATAATTTGTATCTAATTGCTGTTATGATAAACATTCTAATTTGTTACAGCTGAACACACAGCTTCCATGTTTTAAAAGCCTGTAGTAGTTATAGTTACTTACAGACATTTAAACTTTAATTTTTTATATATCAGTAATCATAGGATATTTTGCACATTTCGCGATTTTAAACGGGTATTTCCGCATTTTTTGCACCTCTGAGCACTTTGTGCTTTGTGCTCAGAGGTGAGCTTTTGTGATGCCAGTGTTACCATCGTCTGTCGTTGACAACAATTTCTTAAAACAACATCTCCTAAACTTCTCGATGGAATTTGACCAACTTCACTTGAATGACCTGGTGGTCCTACCGGTGATTCTCTAAAATGTTATGCCTTAAGCATGTCACAGGAACAGGAACTTTAGACTTTAAAACTACCACAGAAGTTATATAAATCATGACTCAGGGATCAAAATTGACCATGTCCAGGGAGTCACTTTGTTTATAAAGAATTGTATAGAAAAAACAACATTTATGTCTTCTTTTGTAAAATTGCAATGCCTAAATCGTTTGCATGCAGCATTGTCATGTGAACATCTACAAAAGATATATTTCTATTTGATAAACAGCAAGAATAAATACATATCTTGAAACTATTAACATTTGTTTCTTTGTTTTTTTACGTCTGTAGAAGCACTCCATGACGGTGATCGTGTCGTGAGGGGTCCAGACTGGATTTGGGGAAATCAGGTACATGAATTCAAAATATTTTACAATTTCCAAAGTTTGGAGGCTAGTTTGCGAATATGTAACGTTATTGGAAACCTGGCATGTAATTTATTGAAATAGTTTTATATTTTGAAGTGTAACATTAAAGCTAATGACAAGAGCGAGATACATTATGTGCTCATTTTGTTTGAACATTGTCAAACAGCAATTTCATGAGAATCTCGCACTAGAAGACTGTATACAGACGGAAATTATTATTTATTTAGGCGGATACGGCCTTACGGGGCTATGTCGAGTCTCTGATAAAACCTAACCTCAAGCGCCAGATAATCCTTTTTGTAGTTTACTTGTTTTCTTGTACAATACAGTCTAATACTAGTGCATGTATGTCAGATTTTATTTAAGTGAGACCAAATTATCAGGCAATTTTCTGTTTGGAATATTCTCACTAATTTTCCCTGTAGAAGAGTGTCTTAAAAGTGGGCTGGTCTACAATGGGCACGACCAGAAGTATTTGAAATAATGATAAAAAAAAAACAGTAGAAAAGTGTATTTTGGATAGTGTTGTGAAATATCTCTGGAAAACAAAATCTTAATAAGAGTTCTAAAGTGATATAGCTAGTAGTTGATTTACATTCGCCAGCACCGATACATTTCGTTTTCTAGACTTTTGGAAAAGTATTTGAACTGCCACGACATTTTTTTGTGATCCTGGTCAAACAGACGCTTACAAATGATAATTAAACGGAAAGTGGTGAATTTTCACGAAAATAAGCATGATATGCGCTTTTCTTTAATATACAATCTGTTACAGGACGGCGGTGAAACTGGTACCGTAACTTCGGTCGATACAATCGGGTGGGCAACAGTGAAATGGGACAACAACTTTACAAACAGCTATCGCTACGGAGTTCAAAACAAATATGACATACAAAAGGTCGGTTCTCACGCAGCAACGACGCCTCCTCGAACATCCACCATTAGTGACAGGCCTTTAACTACTGCCCCGCCTACAGCTGGGGCAGGTTTAGCCAATGCTCTGTATGTTGGTGGTCGAGTTCAACGTGGTGTGGATTGGAGATATGGTGATCAGGTAATAATTTGTGTTGGTATGATATACTAAAACTATTTTTGAAAACGATAATATATTGTAATTATTCTAATAACTATGAAGTCTGAATCTTCCACTTACAGTTCTGGTGTCCTGAGTTAAAAACATGGTCATGTCGCAAGTACGAATCTCATTAAAACTTCGGGCTTGAACCTCCACCCACTGAGATAAGCGGCATGCAGAATCACACCTTACAATAAGTATTTTACCGTTCCGTTATGCCTAAGACACTTAAAGAGAAGTTTGATCCAGATAATTGCTGTAAAAGTACTGATGTTTTAATATATTTGCAGGATAGTAATGGCTTTGGCACAATCCGCGAACTACCTCCCAAAGTTCCAGAGGGCTGGGTTCAAGTAGAATGGGACAACGGTTATATAAATAATTATAGAGTTGGTGCGGATCAGGCGTATGATGTCATGTTTGTACCCGGCCACAGTATAGACCCATCTTTGCACGGTTAATGACGATTAGCAATAAAAATTAGTAAAATATAAGGAATATTTCTTGCAGGGAAAAAATATTCAATATTTGGGGTTGGATTGGTTCCGTGTAAGCCCTGGGCTTTTTCGAATCTAAAATTTAAAATATGACTGATTTTTTATTTTTTAGGCTTTAAAAATCTGAAGTAAACATATAAGAGTATTAGTTAAATCCCCCATTCATTAAGGCAGGATATTTGCCAATGCACGTGAGATTTTTACATTTATCGTCTGCTTTTATTTTTGGGTTTTTGGGTTACGTCACAAAGACCGTTCAAGCTTATTGGGAGGGGGAAAAACCTATGCCCCTTTTTATTTTTTTCAGACAAAGTTTGAACCTTTCAACCAATCGACCTTAGTTAGCACTTAGGCTGTTCCTCGTCCTTTTACAAATTTGTATTCTTATTTCCCGATGTCACAAGTAAAATTAAACGCAGGGGTTGGGACCTTCCCTCTGTCCCAGGGGCGCCCTGTAAAATGGTGGGTTTTGTTTTGCGCTAAAAATAAGGGGTAGTTTCCCATTTCGCGTATGGGAGCATAAACAAGGAATTTTTTATCTGGTATCCCGCCAAAGGGGCCCCTTAAACAGGGTTTAAAAAAACCTGCAATTGTAGTTTTTTTCCCTTTTTACACGAGGATGGTTTTTTACCTGAAGAATTTTTAGCGAACTAATAATTAACTTAAAAAAATCTTAGCTTTATAATGGTTTCGTAAAGACCGCCTTTTAAATTTTAGAAAATTCCTGTGGCATTATTACACCCCCTGAATCTTTTTTTCGCCAGAAGGGAAAACCAAGGGGAATTTTTCCCCAACTTTAAATCTAAGGTTTTTATGACCCGTAACAGGGTGTTTACAAAAACCCCCATTTAAAATTATATTAAAAAAGCCAGGAGTTAAAATAAATTGATTTATTGATCAATAAATACAAACTGTAAATGACCCGCGACAGAATTACATGAAAATTGCAGACTCGGTTTGATTGAGTCTGTTCATGAGGAATAATGAATAAGTGCAACATCTCTCACGCCCCCTAGCACCGACTCGATGGGTACTCAATTCTCAAGTTTATAGTAAATATATACACTGTACATAAATCACAATGCTGAAATCTAAACATGTACATTTTACTTTCAAACCAGTATATACAGAATCTTTAAATCTAAGACGTGTCTTTGATAGTTCAAAGAAACAAAGCATCTCATATATATGGAAAAAGTCATTAGCGGGAAATTATACATCTATAGAAAAATCACACGAAAAATCGGCATGCGCAGCCGGGACTCGCACAACGGGTCTCTGGATTACTTTAACAACACGTTTCTTTTTTCCTACTTTATTCGTATTTCTAAATTTAACCATACTAGGTGTCTTGTATAGTAGTACTGTTTTATATACTGTTTGTTTGCATAAATCAATATAGCGAGGAGAGATTAAAAAATAAAAATGATAGTATTCTTAAACGTTACATCGCATATATACACATACATAATACATCCACTATTTTTCAATACAATATACATAAAGGATATTGAATGAGTGTAAGTTCAATACTGAATTTATTGCACGAGTTGAATAAAATTATATTATGCGAGCCTTTGGCGAGCATAATATTATTTTTATTCAACAAGTGCAATAAATTCAGTATTGAACTTACAGGAATTTAATATTCTATTTATCACATACCCAAAATAAAGACCGTTTATAGTGAAATAAGAGTCATTTTTGATTGACGCGCCTATAGTATAACGCGTACATTTAGCGCTTCTTTACACTATGTTTGTATAACGCTAATGACGTCACGTCAAAATATATGCACGGCCGTGCAATACCATTTTTACGGAGTCGCAAAATCGGCACGGGTGTGTGATAAAATACAATATCTTTATTTCACTCAAGACATGCACAATATATACATGACAACATGAGGTAAATAATACAATAGATATAAATGTTCCCATGTTGTCTTAAAAATGATTGTGAAAACAATCTTTGCAAATATTTATAGACACCTTGCCGGCTGGCAATTAAATCTATCTTTATATATTTGATAAATATATATAAAGTTATAAACATGTTTTATAATTTTCATTTTACTTACAAGTTATCAAATCATGCATTACAAGAATGCACTGTATATACAGTCATCGATTTTTTGGGTTTTTAACACTATGTTATTATAATAAAAATTCATCAAATTGTTACATAAATTAAAATAATTGGTTTATACAGAATTTATTTTAGTTCGATTGTGAAAGAAGCTATAAGCTGATAGCCACACTTTCGAATCCGTTCCTGGATCCAACCAGTACTGAGTTTTAAAATACTAACTTATATCCGTATAGTTGTGTTTTAGAAAAGAACAAAGTCGTATTAAGTTTTAAATACAAGTATAGCCGTATATTTGTGTGTTTTAGATACGAATAAAGCCGTGTTAAGTTTTAAATACGAATGTAGTCGTATTAAATTTTAAATCAAATTCAGTCGTAAAATTCAATTTTAGATATGAACATAACTGTATTAAGTTTAAAATACGAATATAATGCAATGAGATATAATATTCGTAGGAAGTTTTAAATACGAGTAAAGCCGTATTAAGTTTTTAAATGTGAAATATATTGCAATGAGGTCTGCTAAAAACATGACCATAAAATTCAGAATTTTATATATATTATACTGATACGACATATATGTAAATTAATAATCTATAAATCACCAAATAAAGTCAATATATATTACATAATTATATAACAAGGGGAGAAGGCAAGGTGATCTGATTATTTTTTCATAGAGCCCTACTCTCTGTTTCCGTTCATCAATATTTTCACAAGTTTCTTTTGGTTAATTTACACATTCGGCGGCAGTTAAATGTGCTAATTACCTCCCCTGTTCTGCCCTAAGGTATACTCTGATTGATTAATAATGTACATGATTACCTCAACTCGAGTGTGATAAACAATAGATGTCAAAATCTACTATTCTTATGACAGTGTTCAATCAATCATTTCCATTATTGCTCAAACTTCTCCCCCCGTTGATTGCCTCACCTTTTTTGATTAATTTATTCCCTACCGGACACCCCCGGGCGGATTGATTGATTGATAATGAATGATAGAATATGTTGATAAAGACACATGTAGACAATTTTCGCACAATTCATCGGACATTTATACAGACAACATATGTTATCTAGATTTGGTGACATTTGATAATACATTATATTGGATACAATCAAATGATAGTATATTATCTAGATTTGATAGCGAATTCATGGAGTACAAGTTAAACTAATTCACACTGGGAGTTATATAGCTTTAAACCAACGTACACAATTAAGACAGTTGACTTTTATTTATTTCTACGCGAGGAAAAAACAGTATGAATTTATAATTTTGATTGAAACGAAGCTTTGCACAGAATAGTTTGGACTTGAGACAGTTTAAAAGATGGAAACTCAAAGAAAAATAAAACACGAGGACCGCTTATCTGTTCCAGATGTGAAGGTAACGTCTAAATTGTTATAAACGCGCATTTAAAGCGTCACAAAAGATGTGTTTTATTTCATATAGCATTGTAAATGTGTCGTGTACTATATAGTCTTACATTATACACTGTATATAACACGGTCTATAACTTCGTTAAAAGACTATCTTTCCCCCTCAAAGTTTTATAAATGTTTAGTTAATCAGAAAAAACTGTTTCGTATATATATACGTTTTTGGATTTTTGTTTTTGTCAGGGTCTTTCTATTTGAAAGTTTTTGATGTTGAGAAGTTGAAATATAATTAATCTATTGGCGTGAAACAACTATAAATGAGCTAAAATGTTCAACAGTACAATTATAAATAAATAATTCACTTTTTTGTGCAATTATATATCTTTAGGTAAAGGCTAAACATGAACTCTTAAGTTAGATTATTATCAAATAAGGATAGAATGAATATATACTTATTCCCGAAATGTTCTTTCTTATACGATTTATTAAGTAACAAGAAAAAATATACAACACGCAAGAAAGTCAGCAATGTTTATAACCACTAATACAATCAGAAACAAAACGGTGATTGGTAATTTGCACGACATTATTTTTTTAACACGACACCGGTTGACATTAAGTTGCAGGGACGTCGCAAGTAGCTTAGATTTTGGAGAAAATGTACCCCAACTTGTCTTAATGAATTGATTACTAATGTGATTAATTTATGATGTTCAAAATTGAAGTTATCTGTGGAATGAATGTTACAATGACCTAACTCGTGCATCACGTGGTACCGCACGAGACTCTTAAACATATACCATGGAGCTAAATATAGATCTGGACCTACATTATTATTATTCACTTTATTGAAACATTGTATCGCAGTAAAGTGTCAAATCTTCTTCTCTTTAAGCATGGTTTTTAACATAAAACCCAACGGCTATAAAAATCTATCAAACGTATATAAAATTGTCAAGATCTGTTTTTAGATAAGCGTAGTTTTTCATAATGAAAGCGACAAGACATAATTAATATTCGTATAATTAATGATATAAATGGAAAGCTGTCTTGTACGTTACCTATCAATCACGTGATCTATTATGTACATGTATATACCTTTAATCAAAAGTACATATATGAACCACTCGCGGGCAAGATGACTTTTTTATGGTACTAATTTATTTATATAACTATAGATTTAAATATAATGATTCATTAGTTTTTTTTTTACAAATAGCGCGTTATAATACATCATTCTACTTTATACATTACATCATTTAGACAATATAAGAATATAATATGATGTTTAATAATTTATGAGGCGCAATTGATATAAAAGTCATATTGTGGTGACATATAGGCTGCTTTCACAAACTTTGAAAAACTCCAGCAAATGGTTGAATATTTACTAATTCTAATTTCTCTAATAAACAAGAAGAAGAACAACAACAAAACCAATACATCAACCATGTCAACAAAAATGTAGTCTGCAACCTTTTAAGTCCAGTCATTCTATACTTAATATGGCCAAAGGTAGTAAAAATTGCAAAATAATTTATAAATATATATATATGTTTTTAAGTATTTTTATATGTGTAGAAATAACGTGATCAAGCTTACACTTGTTTTTTCGAATAAATGGCAAAAATATCCGAGTTTGGTAAATCTCAATAAAAGTACGTAGATCTTTTGCACAATTCTTGTTGAATACACTATTGAATTAACGCATCTTTCTTTGTTTTGTTTTTTTCCAGCCGGAATTGGATATGAACCAGTCACAAGTCGATTATAACAGATTATATGGTGATTTATGTAGAAAACTGCTAAGCACACCAGTCGGGGAAATATTCCCAGAAGTTATTACCGGAGGTATGTCAAAGCAGACGATAAGTTCTAGCGGAAATACATCGCCAAACAGCATACATCCGGCGTTCCCAGCGTTCAGTACGATGTCTTCAACACCACTGAGCTACATGCCCGCTATTTACAGTCCCGACCAGCTTCTGATGATGGCAGGAGGGCATCCGCATGGTTTAAATATAGCTGACAGCGGTCTTTCAAATCCTCCGCTTGGTGGCACTTCCAGCAAAAATGGCTTCGTAGAAATGACAAAAAATCCACCCATTAGTCCGGGAAGTGACGTATCGGTTGATAATATGGTAAATCATACATACTAGTAGTACACACGTTTAACCATCATAATATTTGTCAAACTAGATAATATTATTTTACAGGAAAAAATATACATGTATAAAGTTGTAGATTGAAGAAATTAATCAGATTGACTTCTTTTATTGCTCTTTTCGTACACATTTATAACATTACATTATCATGATACGAACACAAAATGAATCAGATGCAAAAATTATCATATGTGTTAAAATACGGAAAGAAATTAACCATTTTATGCTTTAATAATAAATGACGTAATTCCATGTCATTACAGGAAAACGTTGACGTCCAAAAGTTGGTGGATGAGTTCAGAGTGACGTTGGAACGATTTGGCGTGTCACAGCGCTTTGCTGCCCGTTTTATCATGCAAGATACCAGTCAAGGCAATCTGAGCTTTCTCATGGAAAAGGGGCGTAACAAAAAATGGGAAGAGTTGTCCCCTCGCGGAAGGTTACCTTACATCAAAATGAAGGCGTGGTTAGAGAGTAAGGAACAGCAAATGGCGACGTTAGAGATGTTGAAATATTCTCAAGGTATGCGTCATATCGATATGTAACAATTTTCAAAACCACTTTGAATATGAATATAATTATAAAATATCGGATCACTTGTCTCACACTTGACAACCACATTCATATATATATAATTCTTTCATGATTTCTCGTTATGTCAGATGCCAAGTGCTATCAAAACAATAATTTATTGTTTTATAGACCAATTCACTTCAAGACACTTTCCCCTCTCATCATCCCATATCCTGTGTTGTTTGTTTTGTATTTAACTATTTTCTTTCTTTACAGAATCAAAGAAGAACAGTACACGTGAGTCCTACAACAGGCGGGAAAGATTTTCAATGTTCCAGCTAAACGTGCTGTGTCGTTTGTTCGAAGAAAATTCAAATCCACCCATGAACATCCGGAACGCTGTAGCAATGCGTTTGGGCATTCCTCTGGATAGAGTAAACGTTTGGTTCCAGAATCAACGCGCACGAGGATTTCCGGCTCGAAAAGTTCTACAGCAAAGTTTGTATGAAAACGAAGGCGACCCTTATCTTGCAATCGATGTTGAAAATATGAAAGATAAAATCAACGAAGCAAATTTTATTCCGCAAAATCTCCCTGTAAATATGGTGAACATGGACAGTCCGACATACAGGAAAAGTTCCGAACAAGGTTTGTGTAAGAAACCATCACCAAAACCAAATGTTTATGGTTCACCGATTCAGACTGGTTTGATGCCTTCAATAAAGTCAGAACCAAACGAAACCGTACTTCCGCTGGACCTATCGTCATCATCATTTAGCGATAAAAGTCTATCAACAGTAGCTAACAGTCCTTCTGCAATCGCTCAATCCTCGCACAACAGTTCAGAAATTTCAGATTTCGATAGAAATAAAATCACTACACACCAGTTAGAATATCAGACCAATACTGTTGTGAAGAGTGGAACTTCCGGTGCTGCAAAACGAAAACGAGGCTCAAAACCTCAGCAGATCATTCCGATGTACAAAAAGGAAACGTACACAAACAATGACAGTGAAAAATTAAATGAAAGTAAACGAAGAAAAGTTTCAGATGTTGTATCACCCGAATCTAAATACACCTACCTCTTGGATACATCTGATATCGAACCCGACAATCTTTCTCAAAATAGCTACCAGTCAAATGGATACGACTACGTCATCAAAAGTGAAACAAATACGAATGGAAATAGCGTTAATACCAGTCCGGAAAATACGAAATTATATCAGTTTAATGAAAATAGTTTAGGAGAATCGTCACATATTGAGCAAAAACAGTATAAAGAATCAGAAACTAACAGTGGTGCTAATAATTATACAATAAACACAAAGGACTTTAAATCAACCAAAACGGAATCATTGAACCCAAAGTCAATTGAACTATTCAAGGCAATGTGTGCAAGTCTTGCTGTAAAAGACCAACGTAAGAGTGATACAAATCTCAACGAACCAGAATTAGATTAAAATGTTGAACATTACTAAGTCATGATATCATGTTGAAAAATAATCGTGTATAATATATACAGCTAATTACTTATGCATTTTTTGTCTTGTACATGGTACTAATGCATGCTCATTGTGTCGAACTAAATGATGATATTTATTGTCTTGATTTCAGCTTTTAACTATAAAATTTGTTACGTTATTTTATATAAAACGGGTAAATATATTGTCTATTTTACAGTTATTTAAATTTGTATCGATGGATGGTGGTTTCTAATGCGACTTATCCGATAAAAGATTACACTAATATATTTATTTATTCCAAACCTTTTTGTGTTTTGGGAGTTTTAGGCATATACTTACATATTTCGTTTCATTTCTTATTACAAAAAAATGACTATATTTCTGTTCACTTCTTATTACAAATATGGTTGCCATCAAGCGACGTGTCTTCTTATTTAGAGGTAAATATCCCGTTGCATCGACGACGGCTAGCACTGGAGTTTTACCCCAGCCTCTGCTAACCGATTTATCATATACAATATAGGGTAAATATATTTTCAACGTTGCATTGTTTATATGACGTCCACCGCATGATGTCATTTTAACATTTTAAATCATTATTTTTTCGTTAAGACGGTTTATATATATATAGACAACTACGGAAATGTAATGTGTAAGAAGTCTTTATGTAAGCAAATCGTTGATAAAACATGACTTTCTCATTTATCTAAAGTGAAAATAACGTAACCCAATTAGGAGAGGTCACAGTTGGAACCACTGTATTATTTGTATAATGACTAACATTTCTGTGATCATAGATAGTAATAAAATTATTTTTGAAACTAATCGTGTGTTCTGTTGAAAATAAGCTGTCTTGGGGTAGTTTTAATATGTCTTTTGGTCTATGAGGGTATTTTATGATTAGGAAAAAGGGTAAATAAAACTACCCTTACGACCATATTGGTTAAAATATATCTCCAATCAATGCCAATAGCGCAAAATACTGATTGTTATTTGTTTGGTCGTCAGACCAAACAAAAAATGGTAACGAAATTGTCCTCATTTGATGTCCTTATTTGCAAAATCCGACAGTAGTCCAATTTCCTCGAAGCGATAAGTACACTAACGCCGAAAAAATTAAGGGGAGATCACTGCGTAATGATTGTCAAATGACATGCGCATTAATTTTTAAGCCTTCTCAGGAAAGAAAAAATAGTTCCCGATTGGTCGAAGATTTCTAATATCATATTACTTTTAAGTATACCATTACTACGAAAAGGTCACCTAGTCGCCGTAACGCTACGGAGCTTTACTAGGACACGCTGTGGAACAACCACAGTGTCGAGTTCTGTAACAATAAAAGCTATTTTGCTACTCTTTACACATTGTGCATTTAGAAAATTGTTAACATTCTTCATATACCTTACATACATTCTTAAATAACTAACATTTAAACTTGGACACTCCAATTTTCAAAATTTTTGCAAAATAACAGTGATTGTCGGCCATTTTGTCGAAAACGAAAGTACAAAACATACACCTTACTGTTTCGCTGTTATGGTCCCCTACAACTACGTTCGCTGAACAATAGACAACAGTAATCAATAAATTGATGGTTACCGTTGTCTACTGTTCCCTGCACGTAGTCGTAGGAAACAAGCTAGGAGAGCGGAACAGTACGATGTATGTTTTGTACTTTCGTTTTTGACAAAATGGCCGACCATCAACGGAATTATGCAAGATTTTTACAAATTGGAGTGTCCGAGTTAAAATGTAAGTTATCTAACATTGCATGTAAGGTAGATGAAAAATGTTAACAATTTCCTAAATGCATGATGTGTAAAGAGTAGCATAAAAGCTGTTATTGTTACAGAACTCGACATTGTGGTTATTCCACAGCGTGTCCTAGTAAAGCTCCATAGCGTTACGGCGAGTAGGTGACCTTTTCGTAGAAATATTATATAGGAAAAAAAAAAATTTTATTTTTTTTTCTTAACCCAAAATTGTTATTTTTATTTTTTTTTTATTTTCAATTTTTTTTATATGGGCACAACGACTGGACGAGCACCTGTGATATCAAAGTGAAGATTGTTTCAAAATCAGTGAGAGTTCTTCGGCCTTATTGAATTTGATATGCTCGGCTTTGATGCTTCGCAATAAATCTCTGACATGAAAAAGCGACATACATGTACATTGGAACTACTCAGTCACATGATTCCGCCTGTTTTATTTTATGTTAGTGATAAAATTTCATATCTTAGTCGTTATTGATTGTTTTCCACTAATGTGATTTAAATAAGAGTGATTAATAAAAATATAATACAGAAGATATCATTTTAAATACTGGGGGATAGATATGTTATGTGCCGCGAACGAACAATGCCATATTAAAAACCCAGGCAAATTGCGTTTGTGCGTATTCAGTGACCGACAGTGGCAATAGATTGGGATAATAAAGCGAGACAACTCAAATGATAACCTCAGTTATATTGAAATTGTAAGATTTGTCTACCTTACCATGTGATTAAATGATTTTCGTTTTGCAAAACAGGCGGCAAGCTTTTGTAAAAGAAACAGATTGTACATAAAGACGACAGGACATTAATGAACTTAATTCTATTTTCAATCAACTGAGCTCTTCCCATCGTTGTCAAAAGTTTCATCTGGCTCACTGATTGCTAACTCATTGCCTACTCTTAAGGTAGCACACAACAGTAATGTAAGCCACAGCTTCGAATGGTCAGGGAGGATTTCTTGGATATAGTGACCAATCTGTTTATTTAAAGAGCATTTTCAGCCTGAAATTTGTTTTGTGACACCTAATATGATCACTGCCAAATTCGAAAAACATGTTATAGATGTCATGGCCGCCATCTTTTGTAAACATTGCTTTTAAACAACACCAAGTCATTTAACGGGGGGGGGGGGGGGGGGGTACAACCAATTTTTTAGCCGTAGCAAAAAAATCTACGTGGTTGCGCACCAGTTTCTTTGTGATATTTTGCATGTATAGACAGTGTTTCTTTAGCCTGTATAATGGCAGAGGGATGAAATGTGTTGTTTTGGGTTTTGGGCCACAGTAGATTTTGGATTTTGGGCTTCAACGGAATGAATTGCAACTTTCTTGACTGCTTGCCTATTGCAGATGGGATAATTTCATTGAAGATGTGCAATCTGATGTCATATATAATCTCAACAAAATGTGTTTTCTTTTTCCAGGTTGTGTAGTTTGGTATCAGAAGTATTAGACGTATTGCTTATACAACATTGTCGGCAGGAACTTGAAATTAACTGTAGAGTGCTACCTTTTTTTCTCACTATGGAATAACACCTAATAAATAAACAATATCAACATCAAACAGAGAGCCGCTTAATAAATGGCATGTACATTATCATAGTATAGAACTAGGTCATATAAAAAAGTAAGTGCTAATTTGAACGTAATGTTAGTTTAAACAATATTTTATTTATAATCTTTTGAAGTTTTAATTAACGTGACATTTCATTTTAGAGCTAATCACCCCGGGATTGTATATTACTGCCATGTTGATTTTTTTTGTACCAGATGTGGCAACATGTGTTGTTCTTGCAAAGTCAAGCTAAAGGTTATGATATGAATGATATGTACCCCCATGTGACAAGTCATCATTTTGCCACTGGGTACAGTGTGTGTATATTTGAATTCTAACTGTACTGACATTTTATTGAAATGTATTATTCTCAGAGTACAGTATGTAGCAAACTTTATGACTAATTTTAAAAATTTTAAACTTACGCTAATATACTCTTTAACTAATCTTAAATTAAAATTTTAAATGACAAATCCTACAGTCATTTATCTGATATAGCAGTGATCAGTCATCTGCCATAACAACCAAAGGATTGCGGACTATAAGACATAAAGCTTACACCAAAGTGGGGACTGGTATTCATGAAGACTATAGTTGATCACAAATGTGGCAACAACATTTCCGAGTTAAACAAAATCAAAACAAAAACACAAAATCAAAAAGACCCCAGCCCCCAAAATAAAAACCACAAAAGAAACTCTAAAAAACAGCAAAAAGAAAAACGACAACTACGTCGACAATGACGATACAAACAACAACGACGACGACATATTGATAATAATAATAATAATAATAATAATAATAATAATAATAATAATAATAATAATAATAATAAAAAATAATAATAATGATAATAACATCAACAACAACAACAACAAAAACAAAACAACCACAGATGATAACAACAAGAAACACCAAGGAAATATAAGCAAAACAACAACAGAACAATAAATTAAATATGTAGTAAGTGTTTTACATTGTTTAAGGCAATATATGTCAGTTAAATAATGATAAATTTAGTTGTTTATTGTTGCGATAGAAGCCTGGCTAATGTGTCAGCTGTTTTACGAGAAAAACATACTTCAACATTGTTTCCAGGCACTAATATAAAATATTAGAGTCATTTATACTATTGCTTGACATTTATGTCAAATTTGTTTAAACTGATTACAATTTTAGGCAGAAACAAGTCCATGTGGCGATAAAGCTGTATGCAAATTTATTTTTTTCATATTTAATAAGGTTGTTATATATTGCTGAGTACAATACTGAATTCTATTGGACGAGTAAACAGTTTATAAAACTATATTGGACGAGATGCTAGCTGAGTCTGATATAGGTTTTGTTGCAGTCCAATAGGGCCAATATTGTTTTCAACAATGTTTATGTATAATGACCACTTTATTATTTCATAACACCACTTTACATTTTGGCAGAATATTGTTACTTCAATTACAATAAACTAGGAATTGATATGATTTTACCCTAAGATTGACAATAAGGCTAAATAGAGTAAGATATGCATTTGATATAGATATTTTGGACTCAGAAAATTAAGAAACTAAGTGGAATATGATATACATTTCATATAAATACTATATAAAACTAGACTATATGGAGCCAATATGCATTTAAAGTGGAAATTTAAGACTATAGAAATGGAAACGAGGCTAAATTGATAATATGCTCTTCTGCATATTTGTACATCAACTTTTCCATTTAAGAATTTCAAAATACAACGCCCATTTTATGTGAATATGCACACGTTCAATAAATGCCTTTAATTCTGTTAAATTTTTTTTCAGTACGAAAAGGTATCCAAGAAGTTTATTTTGATTGATGATATTTAGATGATGTAACTCTGTGCCACTGGCTGCCAACCAGACATGTATCCGGCAATGTTCAACATTATATAATGATATTGTCAGCCCGTCTGTGAGTATTTCGGTTGGAAACATCAACACAATAGTATGTATATCTTTTATTTTCAATAATTTTTATATGATTTAATATTTTTAAACATATTATCTATTTATATCGTTTTAAAAGTTAAATAGCAACAGAACAAATAAATAATTACAATTTTTTTGTCAACACCACAGATGCGAACCTGAGATGCACGAACATTATTTCATCTGATGATTGATATATTTGGTATTAATTTAAACAAAAACACAATTCAGTTTATTTAAGTTCAATGTTTTTAACCTTTTATAAATACAAAGGGAAAAATCAAATCAAACCGGAAACTATTCTATGCTCACTTACAGTAATGTGTATCACCGCCGATTTTTCTCCCTATGTTCCGACTTTTTGTCTGGAGTATTTCTGAGCCACCACTGTCTTGAATTGAAAGTAACTTTTTTTCAGAAGCTTCGCTACCAACGTATACCGGTACATATAGTAGTGGCATGTACCATTTCAGTATTTTACTTACAGAGTTATGACAGTGCAACGCATAACCCAGCAATATTGATAAAAAAAATTAAAATTTCACATAAACTTTATTCTTATAAAGCTTCACTTCTAACAGAATCATTGGCGTCTTTTTTAAAAAAATATTGTTTTTAAAAGATATAAATGGTAATTTATTAAATAAGCTGGTCAAAAAATGTTAAAAATATGTTGTCAGATTTAGGTTTTTCATATCTGTGGAATAATGACGATAATATTACAACTGTACATGTCAATACATATGATTTATTATTAGCAACCGAAAGAACGGTGCACTTAACTTAGTATAGTTTCTCTAAATTAGAAAGCTGTTCTATGTTTAAAATTTAATTTACCCACGAGAAACATTTAAAACGTCGTAAAATGTTTTAAGGTAGCTCAAAGTAGTTGCATGGATCTATAGAAGAGCGAACACATAGAAATATTGATAAAAACCAACGTTTATGACTTTATGTGATAATTTAAGTAAACATATTTATCGATTTACAATTAATAAAATAAAAAAATTGACATAGTAATAAAGGTCTTTTGAATCGTCGATTATTCCAAGTATATTAAAGTAATATAGTATCCGACGCAATCAATTTCGGATACGTATACGTCAAAGAACAAAGTTGTAAAAACGAATATTCGAATATATTCGAATATGGAAAAATAATATTCGAACATCGAATTCCTTATTCGTTCCCAGCCCAAGTTTATGTACAATAGGCAATAATGATGAACATGTATAGGAGTTTGCCAATAAAATATTTGACTAAATACTACATGTACCAGCAGCACGTATTAGTGGCTTGTTCACCGTTCATTGACTGTTTTTTGTTTGTTTTGTCCTTCAACCTTTACAGCGGTATTTTTCACTAGACCTTTTCTCAAAAGCTGTTGATCTCAGAATTGTATGGAAGCTTGACTACCATCAGAGTTTATCATATTAATAGGATATTTTGATTTAATGGTTTTCTTACAAAGATAAAACCTTTCAATGCCTTTTAATCTTTCATTTTTGTCCAGGTTAATTCTCAGCAAAACGTATTATATAAACATTTTTTTAAGTAAGGTAACAATTAGTATCCGGCATTATGAATATATTTTCATTGTTAACTTAGATCTACAAAAACATGTATTTTGTTAACAATATAAAATTTGATTATAATTTAAGGAAATGGATATCAAGAAAGTGGTTGGTAACGTGGTTTTAATCGTGCTCCTCATAAATGCTGTGGCTGGTTTACCCAATATAAGTAAATGTTATGGTTCAGATCCTGGGGTACTGAACTGCCGACGGGCCGACCATCTGTGGCACTTCGACGGCAACAACTGTGTTAAGAGGCCAATCCAATGCTACGACGTTAGCCCACATGATAACGCATTCTATACCATAGCGGCATGTCAGAATCTGTGTGAACGGTATGCCTAGTAAATGGTTGTCTGGGAAGACAAAACAGCATAAGAAGTTTCTAATACTATATGTATAAAGAACAGATATGACCTTGTGAAATAAATCTAATGATAGATATTAATTCATTAAAAGTGTCTAACATCTCGATTGTGTTGTTTTTATTTATTTATTTTATTTTATTTTAGAATGTCCATTCTGCAATTTGCTAATGGTGTCAATATAAGAATGGGGCATAACTTTTACAAACTGAATATTAAGCTTTATATGATACTTGGTTCTGGTCTGTTGTACTTTTTTCTATTTAACTTGTTATTACTGGTTCTGTTTCTACAAAAACATTGATCGGAAAAATAAAACTTCAATGGTTTAAAATATAACCACAACAGACGGTTTCCAGTTCTTCATCTATTACGTCACTTTAGTTTATACCAATTTATTTTAGTTCGATTGTGTTGGAAGCTACTAGCTTATTGAATCCGTTCCTGGAACCAACAAGTACTAAGTAATGAGTGTAAAATTTCGTGCTAACTGAAATAACGGCTTGCCCCGGAGGGGGTTTAAACCCACGCGGTCAACAATCCTTAGATAACAAGTCCGTCGCGTGAACCATTCGGCCAGCCCGACAGTCACTTTAAACGTTTCCTGTTCTTCAAATTTCTGTCATCTACAGTTGAGTTCACACTTAACTTCACAGCCTTGTGCACTTTTATAGTGCACTCGAGTTGGACTAGAATTTTTTTGCAAAAGTCTAATTGTTATTTATTGAAATAAAAGCTAACTGCTTCATACATATAATTGCTTTAAAGAGCACATTGAAGTACACTAGAAGTGCACATCTAGTGCACTCCAAATGCACTTTTTGTAACCTTTTGTGTGAACTCAATTGTATCTTTCATAACAGTGATCATAGTGTCACAATACCGGCGACGATAACCAAAGGATTACGGACTATAAGATCAAAGTGGGGATAGGTATTTACGAAGGCTAGAGTGGATTATGGAATATAACAACAACACTCCGAGTAAAACTAAATCAAAAAAAAAAAAAAAAAAAAAAAAAAAAAAAAAAAAAAACAAAAAAAAAAAAAAAAACGACCCCCAAAATACCAAAATAAAAACTGCAAATAATAATAATAATAATAATATAATAATAATAATAATAATAATAATAATAATAATAATAATAATTATGATCATGATGATGATGATGAAAACTACAAAAGGTAGACAACTAAAGCAAAACAACAACAGGTAGTAACCAAAATAAAACAAGAACAGGTAGAAAACTAAAGCAAAACAACAACAGATAGAAAACTAAAGCAAAACAACAACAGATAGAAAACTGAAGCAAAACACCAACAGATAGAAAACTAAATCAAAACAACGACAGATAGAAAACTAAATCAAAACAACGACATATAGAACACTAAATCAAAACAACGACATGTAGAAAACAAAACAATAATAGGGACATAAATCAAATAATGTCGTTAGTGATAAGCATATTTGTAGGCAATATTTATAATTAGGATATATAAGTCAGTCAAGTGCTGATAAGTTTAGTTACTGATTGTAGCGGCAGAAGCCTGGCTGTTGTGTCAGCTGTTATTCGACAAAAACATACTTAATCATTATTTCCTGTATTTCCTGGCAGTAATATAAAAATATTAGAGTCATTTATACTATTGCTTGACATTTAGGTCAAATTTTGTTTAAACTGATTACAGCTTTGGGCGGCAGAAATAAGTCCATATGGTGATAAAGCATCGACCGTATAGAAATGTGTTTTTGTAAAATTTCATACGTTGCCATACATTGTTGAGTACAATTTTGAATTCTATTAGACGAGTATACAGTTTATAAAACTATATTGGACGAGACGCTAGCTGAGTCTGATATAGGTTTTGTTGCAGTCTAATAGGGCCAATATTGTTCTCAACAATGTGCATGTATAATGACCTCTTTATTTCACAACACCATTTTACATTTTGGCAGAACACATTTATTACTTCAATTACAATAAACAAGGAATTGATATGATTTTACCCTCAAATTGAAAATAAGGCTAAATAGAGTAAGACATGCATTTGATATAGATAGTTTGGACTCTGAATATAAAAAAGAAGCTAAGTGGGATACGATATACATTTTATATAGATATTAGGACTCTGAAAGTTAAAACGAGACTGTATGGTTGCGATATGCATTAAATGTGGAAGTTTAAGACTCTAGAAATGGAAACGAGGCTACATTGATAATATGCTCTTCTGCATATTTGTATGTACATCAACTTTAAAGTTATCCATTTAAGAATTTAAAATAACAACGCCCATTTTATGTGAATACGCACACGTTCAATAAATGTCATTAATTTTGTTAATGTTTTCAGTACCTTAAGGTATCCGAGAAATTTATCATTAAGATAACGTAGTTCTGTGCCACTGGCTGCCCAGCAGCCATATATCCGGCAATGTTAAACAATATATAATGATATCGTCAGTCAGTCTTTGAGTAATTCGGTTGGAAACATCAACTCAACAGTATGTATATCTTTCATTTTCAATATTTTTATTATCATTTAATATTTTTTTAAACATATCATTTATTAATATCATTTTTCAGTAAAATAACAACAGAATAAATATGATAAATTACCATTAGATTGATCAACAACACACATGCGAACCAGAGATACACGTACGTTATTTAATGTGATGATTGTACATGTAATATATGGTATTATTTTGAACAAAAAACCAAAAAAACAAAACAAAACACAAATTCAATTTGTCTTATTTGTTAAAAATATGTTGTCAGATTTAGGTTTTTCATATCTGTGTAATAATGACGATAATATTACAACTGTACATGTAAATACATATGATTTATCATTAGCAACCGAAACAATGGTGCGCTGAACTTAGTATATTTTCTAAATAAGAAAGCTATTCTATGTTTAAAATTTAATTTACCCACGAGAAACATTTAAGTTGTTTAAACAAGAAAAGCATTGATGCAAAGCATCAAAGGGCGACGCCTAAATTATTTGATCCAGGTTTGCACCTAAATACTTAACAAAAGATGTGTACTTTACAGCAGTACCATTTCATGTGACCTGGAGGCTTGGCCCAGTTTATGTTGAAACTTAAACCAAAAAGAATAGACTCTGTCTTGCCAAGATGCAAAGACAATTTATAGTCAATAAACCAATCTTAAGATTTACTTTACCAGATACAAGGATACCTGAGTCATCATCATATAATGACACAATCTCCACACAGTGATCTCCCCTTAATTCTTCGGCGTAGATCTCTGCCACCAAGGTCCCTAATATATCAGAATTTCTGATATACTATATTTTTTCAAAAATTGTTTTATTTACTGCTTTTATCTATCAGTTAAGTTTTTTCTCATTGATTAAACAATGTTTATGAATAAATAAATAAATAACATGAATATTTAGAAATAATTTTAAAAAAATGAGAATATTTTCTACCGAGACAATATTTTGATATTTTATATTTTTTAGCTTTTGAATTTATTTTTCGTTATTTTGTATACTTTTAATAATTTTTTGATAAACTATATCGAACGTAGGCACTAAAAGTTAAAAATAAAACAGAAGAGAAAAATGACATTAGATTTTCTATGTAACGGTCGATATTTACATTTGAATTTCGACGTTACGTCATGTGACTTTCATCATCATGTGACGTCTTTGAAGGCAGTGATTACAATTCTGCCAAGGGAGGTAATCACTGTGAGGAGTTTGATAATGACAGG
Source organism: Ruditapes philippinarum (assembly GCF_026571515.1). Classification (NCBI taxonomy): domain Eukaryota; kingdom Metazoa; phylum Mollusca; class Bivalvia; order Venerida; family Veneridae; genus Ruditapes; species Ruditapes philippinarum. The sequence continues at coordinate 144,930 of NW_026860751.1, read as the reverse complement.
CACAAGTATCACACCTGGGAAGAAAAAATATGACCAGATTAATAAAAAATCTGTGTTCATCTTAAAAGTGTCAAAAACCAAAAAAAAAAAAATGTAAATAATGACCCCCTTTAAAAATATACTATTAACTTTAAGTATATTTTTAAAGGGGGTCATCATTTACATATTTTTTTTGGTTTGTGACACTTTTAAGATGAACACAGGTTTTTTTATTAATCTGGTAATATTTTTTTCTTCCCAGGTCTGATACTTGTGCCTGTGCATATAATAAAAGCTTATTGCTTAGGGTTGCAGACATGTCATTGACATATATTAGACATAAAAGAGGACCTAAAATGAACATCAGGGGGACACCATAGGTATTCAGAGAGAAGGAGTACCAGCCACATTCACCAGCTGCTATCAGAGATAAGACTTGAACCATGCAAGAATGTCATTACATATGGCAGATGCTTGAAGTTCCATGAAGAAGAAGAAAAAAGAACTTCTTCATGTGCAGTATAGTGTGATCAACTGTACCAAATGCCTTTTGTAGATTTAAAAGTATCACGCAATACTGCCTTTGTCCATTTCAAATTAAATGCAATCTATTAAATGAATCAAACATGTGTCAGTTGAAAAACCACTTCTTAACCCTGACTGAAACTGCCTGACCATGACTCGAACCCGTGACTTTCAGAAGACCAACTGAGCTATCCGGCCGGCTACACATTTTCTCTTTAATAATGAAACAGTTCTAAACCTAACCTTTTTCCCCACTATATTGATTCATGTACTTGAATTTCTGATGTTTACAGAGCATAGTAATTAAACTAATGGTTATTTGCAGTAACAGGATGAGAAAAACTTTCAGCTTGACCAGAACTCAAACCTGTGACCCACAGAATAATGTACGCGGCTGTTGCGATTGAGCTATCTGGCCGCTTACACATTTTCTCCTCTAAATAGTGAACAGTTCTAAACCGTGACAGATATTTAGATTTTTTAAATTAACAGATAATTAATTCTTAATTAATAAATAAGAAAAAAAAAACTTACATACTCATAGTCTTAATTAAAATAACAATTTATATTAATTATTATTGTATAATTATTTTTACTAAAAAGGGCTAAGACAGTTATTGGTTATGCCATTATTTATAACAGGTCAATTTGAAAGTGAATATAACTGTGCTAATACATGTACAATATCTATGATAAGAAATTTTATGAAGGCTGATTTGTATTTTACATCAAGGGCACCGGGCGAAAACATGAAAATGCAACAAACGTGAACCACTTTGTGGTAGATTGTATTTTCATGTTTTCATCTGGCGCCCGGTTACTTTTTATACTTTGTTGGTTTTCATGTGGCACATTAAATCACCCACTATAAAATTTAGTGTACAAATTTATTCAAGGGCAAGTAACAATCTACTCTATGAAAAGTCTGTTGTCGGGTGGACTCAGGAGACCTGGAGGTTGAGACCGGTGTCCCTCCATTACAAATAGATAAGGCAGAAGCTGTCCTTTTCAAACTATGCACATGTTAGAAAAAAATTAGAATAACTATTCAGAACATGATTTTTTGAGGCTTTGTCAATTATATTGCTTGATCCAAGTTTCAGGACATTTTCAATCAATAAATGTATTATCATTTATAACTTTAAATGAAAGTCTCATCCCTTTAATAATAATGACATAACTGCAACTCTTTAAATTCAGAAATATTATAAGTCTCATCATACCATTAAATATACTAAGATATAAATGTATGCACATAACATTAATAATTCCAAGTTTCTATTAAATAAATATGAAATATTAGGTATATAAAGCCAGTAAAAGTATATATATATCAATATTCACTCATCAGGGCCTCTATGCTTTTGATGACCTTACAACTGGTAAATTTTATAAAACAAAAATTGTAAGTAATACCTAAGATAGACAGAAAAGAACAACTAATTTAGTAAACATGAGTTACTTCCCCTTGAAATAAAGAAAACATGAAACCCAAAAGAACACCCTAAACATCAAAATTAAGAAATGTTGCAGGCTCATTTTAATTATGCCATGCAAATTAATGGTAAAGTATTCATAAAAAAGTAGATGGCCATGTGACAGCAGTAATTGCAGAAAATCGGATAGCTGTCAACATCCGGATACTGGTACACTTTGTAAAAACAACCATTCTGTTTAACAGATAAACGTAATATGGATAAAGTCAATAGGATAATCGTTTACAACAGTCCATTACCTATCCTAATACTCATTTGCAGGTGAACTTTCTTCTTGTAGGAAAGTTTTGAAAATATATAAATGAATGAGCATCAATGTAGACCACAACGATATTCGAAATCCGGGTTTTAGTATTGTCAATAAAACAAAGGGACAAGCTGTTAATCAGAGCCTGCAATTTCGTGAAAATAATATCACAATGCACATGCTTTTTATATAAAGTTATTAAATACAAATATAACAACATATTTGTTTACTTGATTTTTACGAATCAAAATAAATATAATTAACACAACATGAAATTAACTGCTAATAATAACAGCTCCTTCCATAGGCAAAAATAAAAAGCATTCCATAAAAGACGACGCCGCTCACCGGCGTCGCCAATAATATAAAACGTCGTAAAATGTTTTAAGGTAGCTTCCCGCTCAAAGTAGCTGAATGTATTTATAGAAGAGCATAGACATAGAAATATTGATAGAAACCAACGTTTATGTACAAAATATAATGGTGATGAACATGCATAGGATTTTGCCCAATAAATATTTGACCCTTTACTTTAATGTACCGAGCAAGCACATATTTGTGGGCTTGGGTTCACCGTTCATTGTTTTTTGTTGTTGTTTTGTTACAAAGTCCATTGCCATTCAATGCCTTTTACAAGTGTATTTTTCAACTAGAACCATTTCTCAAAAAACTGTTGATTCAGAAATTGTCCTGGAAGCTTGATACCATCAAGAGTTTATCATATTAATAGGATATTTTGTTACAAAGTTAAAATCCTTCAATGCATTTTTACCTTTCATTTTTGTCCGGGATAACTCTCAGCAAAATGTTATATAAACATTTTTTTAAGTAAGGTAACAATTAGTATCCGGCATTATGAATATATTTTCATTGTTAACTTAGATCTACAAAAACATGTATTTTGTTAACAATATAAAATTTGATTATAATTTTAGGAAATGGATATCAAGAAAGTGGTTGGTCACGTGGTTTTTATCACACTCCTCATTAATGCCGTGGCTGGTCAACCCAATATAAATAAATGTTATGGTTCACTTCCTGGGGTACTGAACTGCTACCGGGCCGACCATCTGTGGCACTTCGACGGCAACAGCTGTGTCAAAATGCCTATCCAATGCTACGACGTTAGCCCACGGAATAACGCATTCTTTACCATAGCAGCATGTCAGAAGCTGTGTGAACGGTATGCCTAGTAAATGGTTGTCTGGGAAGACAAAACAGCATAAGAAGTTTCTAATACTATATGTATAAAGAACAGATGTGACCTTGTGAAATAAATCTAATGATAGATTAATTGATTAAACGTATCTTACATCCCGATTGTGTTGTTTTTATTTATTTTTTTTTTATTATTTTTATTTTAGAGCGTCCATTCTGCAATTTGCTGATTGTGTCAATATAAAAAGGGGCGTAACTTTTACAAACTGATTATTAAAGGGACTCCACTGAGGTTTAAAAGACTAAAAACATAACATTTGAATTTCTTACATAAATGAGCTGGGGCACTTTAGACAGAAATATTATAGTAAAAAGATAGTTAAGAAATATACTTTAAAATAATCGAAAATCGTATATATATGCTTTTCTTAGTCCGATTTGAGTGAAAAGCGTTTAAACGCTTTTCATTTTGGATAATTTATTTACAATGTGAATAATTATTCTGGAAAAACGAAGAGCTAATGATCTGAAATTTTGAACAAAGACTAGAGGAATAAACCTACATCAAATGGTACATTTATATGGAAAAAATTCAGTCCCATCATATCAAAAAACCTCAGTGGAGTCCCTTTAAGCTTTACTTTTTTCTATTTAACTTGTTATAAATGGTTCTATTCCTACCACAAAAAAAGAAGAAAAGAAAAACATTGATCAGAGAAATCAAACTCGTGCCATGATTTAAAATGTAAACACAAAAAAGACTTTAAAAACGGTTTCCAGTTCTTAATCTTTTACGTCACTTTAGTTTATACCAATTTATTTTAGGTTGATTGTGTTGGAAGCTACAAGCTTATTTAAATACTCTCGAATCCGTTCCTGGAACCAACAAGTACTAAGCAATGAGCATAAAGTTTCGTTCTATCGGAAATAATGGCTTGCCCCGGAGGGGGTTTAAACCTACGCGGTCAACAATCCTTAGATAACAAGTCCGTCGCGTTAACCATTCGGCCAGCCCGACACTCACTTTAAACGTTTCCTGTTCTTCAAATAAAACTTCATCTCATATTTGTATGAATTCGCGCATATATAAAGTAACACCATATGTTAAGGGGTTTCAAATCGTAGAGGTGAGTATGTTATGGTTGAAGGTTATTTTAGATTTTGACGGATCATGTACTCTTTAGCCACTGGCTGTTCAGCATCTGTGACCAGACATGGCCGCCGTATATAATAACCTTGACAGGCAGCCTTTGACTTATTATCTACTGTTGGAAGCATCAAGACCACAGTATGTATATCATATATTTTTAATCACATTTTCATATTATTTGATTTCCAAATATGCAAACATGATTTCTTTTCGTTATAGAATCTAATTGGTTAATACAGAAAATAGAAAAGCAGATAAATAAATTGCGCTCCGTTCGAAAATGTGTACTGGAAATTTCCTTTAATAATAATTATTTAATATTTACTTGGTAGACAGATTTATCTATAATAGTGTTTGTTGTAAAATGCTTTCCTTTTTAAAAATAAATTTCTACACCTGTCACAGTTGTTTTAAATATTTGATATAAATTCACTCTGGTTCTTAAAAGAAGAAGACAACAACAATCTATTTAGGTCTATATTTGATGACCGATTAAAGTTTTCCAAAATTCTTTAATGATAAATGATACAGAAATTAAATGTTATCGAAATTAGTCTATGAATAAAAGCGTTCAATATAATGAATTGCAATTTTTAGTAGCTTTATAGAAGAATTCGTGCACGCGCAAACAGCCTTATATACCATTCTTTCAATTTAGTTAAATTAGAAATATTCTACAGACTTCAGACTGTCAAACACATTTGAACGGCTTTCAAAACGTACTTTTGCCAGGAAATTAATTAAGAATAAATAAGAAAAAAGAAAAGAAGAAGTACGTGTAGAAACAAACAAACGAAAAAGAAACATACAATTTAGAATTGTTGATGCATTTCGCACACGGAATGCAAAGATAATTTGACCAAACGGTAACCGATCGGAATTTTGTATCTATTAAAATTTCTACCATTGTTAATGTTAAAGTAAGGAAATTAAGATAATTAAATGTACTTAATTGTTGATTTTTTCAAGGAAATGGACATCAAGAAAGTGCTTGGGCTTGTAGTTCTTATCGCTCTACTTATCATTGCTGAGGCTGGTAGTCGCCATGGTGGAAGGGGTAAATGTTACGGACCACGACCTAGACGCTCTAATTGCTACCGGGCCGACCATCTTTGGCGCTACGACGGCAACAGGTGTGTCAAAATGCGAGTGAATTGCTACAACGTCAGACCACGTGATAACGCATTCAGAAGCAGACGAGAATGTAACCGGATGTGCAGACATGGTCACCATGGTTAATGGTATTCCAGGAAGACGTTTAAAAAATAACAAATGTAACATAAATTACAGTCATTTGTTGATGAATATTAATGGTTATAATTGATTTGAAGATTTGAATTGATTAAAAGTGTCAAACTACAAAATATTGTAATACTCGGTATAGGACGGGGTGGTGTGTAGTCCACGGTATTATGATTAAATAGGTATATTCTTGAATGGCCTGTACGCAGATTTATACTAATAATGGAATTAAGAAAAGACTTCACCCTGTGGTTATTTATCTGCTTAATTTAGCTCAATCTGGGTATGTCCAATTTAGTGGTGTAATACCTTTTACTGATTATTTTATAACAACAGCATTTAAAACATTTGTATATTTATTAAACAATAACTGTAATAAGAAATTATATTTGAACACAACAAAACTTGATTCTCTTTATTGTTCTTATTAATAATATATAAGTGATGTTAACTGTCTTTTCGCGGAAATGGTGCCTTTTCGTTTAATATATAGAGGATACCATAGAAGAATGGTTACGGGTGCGCGGTTACGTATATGTTTAATCAATTAATGTAAAATCAAGAGAAAAAGTTACGCCGTAACTAGAATGTAACAGTTGCGCACACAAAGATACACAGTAACTATATAATGACTTAGTTCACCTTGGTTACGGGATGGTAATTAGTTACGGACAATTTACAAAGTTTTCCTAGTGGACCAAATGTTTTCTTGACATTGGTTACGCTTATTCGAACCAGAACCGCCAAATGAAGTTTTTTTGCCTCTATTTATAGACTTGTTATCGCGTATGAATTCCGTACCGTAACTAGAAAGCAGTCTATGAATTCTATTGGTCGAGCCTTCCTGGAATTGGTTGCGGAATGCGTTATTTGCCTGGAATTCATACACTTCAAAACTACAGTTCCGTAACCAACTTGCGTAACTCAAATTAAAAGTCATAAAATACTTTTGCAAGTAAACTAATCATTAATTCAGTATTTGCAATAAATTATATGTCAAAATATCTTTCTGTTATTTAAAAATCTTTCCGTATAATAACTAGCGTTTGGGCACTATTTTTGTACACAAACATTTGCAGACATCGTGACAGTATGAAAACATACACAAATATAAGCTACTCTCTGGATGTTACAAGTTCATTCATAGTTGACATGAATAAAGTAAGGTCTATAGTTTACATTTGAATAGATATTGTTTTTAAATTGACTTTATGTTATAGGTTACGGATCATTTGTAACATATTTCCGCGATCTTTTAAAAGTCGTCCCAAATTAAGCACAACACATAACATAGCTGTATGAAGTTTATTTAGGCAACCATTTCCTAACACTTCCCCCACCTCAGTTTCAAATTATCCTCCTGGATAATAACCAGTTGTTTTTTTTTTCTCTCTGTTCTACTTACATTTTTTAAACTTATGGCATTTAGTAATGAGAACACATTTAGTATTAAGAAATACTGAACAATTAAAATATTAAACTATTAAAAGAAATACTTTAAAGTCATTTAACTTAATTAACAACACTATACACTAGCATCAAGTTCCAGTCATTATCTTCCATTTACTATTTCACTTCTATGCGTGTATTTAAATATATGTTCTTTAGAAAACCTTAACATAAGAAATATTAATTGTAACTTTAAAACACAACTCTTTTTTTTTTATTAAAACTATAAGTTTTTATGTCTGTGTAATATTAACACAACAAATTAATAATTTTAGGCACTTTTCATAATGTTGTATGTTTAGCTTTTCACTATTATTGATCACTTTAGTTTTGATCCACATATGATTCCCCGTTTTGCAATTGAAGTGGTGTGGTGAAGGTGCTTGGATCCAGTGGTAAATTTTGATAATTTGTAAATGATTGTAATGCCTGTAACTGTTGGATCTCGGCAAATGATGGTTTCTTCCCAGCTGCTACTGCTTTTAGAAATTTAAAGTTATGAAATCGTGCCCTTGTTATATCATCCTCTGCTGGCTCCTTGCGATATTTTAGAGCTCCTGGCAACATTAGAAATTTATACTTGTCAAGGAGGTAGCACCTTGACATCTCTGGAGCAACTTCTCCGTAAAAGAAAGCCTCTAGAGTCATGGCCATCATCTCTACAGTAAGTAACCTTTTGTCTGGCGTCATGTTGAGCCATCCTTTAGGCGGCCATTGTACCACCTTACCGTTTCCTAAACTTATCTCCTCGAGTGTGTTAGGTCCCCATTGACGTCGTGCTGGAGGACACAAAGGCATGGCACCTTTCCTCAAAATATAAATTGCTGTTTCCATATGATTCAGCTCTTCTGACTCATCTGCTACTTTGTTTCGCACTGTTTCTATGACCTCAACCCTCTCTTGATCTTCAACTGTTTCCGTTACCTGAACACTTCTCTGTTCACTATTCAGCTTTCCTGATTGTTTTTCGTCCTTATCGATTTCATTATTTTTGTCATTGTTATTTGTGTCTTTTATTTTCCTCCATATGTTGTCTTCTCCTCTTTTCATTCCCATAGAGTCACCTTTTTCATTTAATATTACTTCTCCTCCATCAATTACACTTACTCTTTCTTTTGTCTGTTTAGTGAATTTTACTTTCTTCTGTTCATTTTTGTAATTTGTCTTTCTCTTTTCCTTGTGTTTGGTTTTGACTTCTTTTTCTATGATTTCATCTTTTGTGAGCTTTTGTGCTAGAAATTGACTTACAAAATCAAGTTCACCTTCAAGCTGGTCAATTAAGGTTTCTTTTTCTTCATTTTCATTACCAATATCATCATTAACTTCCCTTTCATCTATTGCTTTCTGTACTTCTTTTACCTGTTCCTTTCTATCACCTATTTCTACTTTCTCTGCCGCATTACCAATTCTTGCTTCCTGCTCTACTTTCTCATCATATCCAACCTTTACATTTTGAACCATCTCCTTCTCTACCATATTTATTCTGCCAACACTTACTTCTTCCAACAACTTCTCTGTACCTACAACATTTCTTTCACTAAGACTCATTTCACCTAATAATTTTCCTGATTCTTTAGTCACTGTCACACTTCTACCTTTACTCACTTCATCTGCTTCTTTCCCAACTTTGTCTTGACCCTCTTTCACCATCAAACGCCTTACCCCATTTTCATCAAATCTAGTGACTACCACATTTACATCCTCCTGTCTATTTACTTTCTCATGTTCAGCCTCACTCATTGGAGGGGTCTCGTTATTTGGAATGTTTGGTATCATCATGTTTATTGGATCTGTTTTAAATAGTTCATCATAAACTGCCTTTGTTTCTTCCAATGTTCCTTTTGGTTTTCTTCTCTTTGCAGGTGCTTCAGTTTCTTTTATGTTCTTTCTCTTTTTGTATTTCTTAGTTTCTTTTTCAGCTTTGATTTCCTTTTCTCTCTTTTCAATTCCTTCAGCAATGTCTAACCCTGCCTTCCAGCCCTCTCTTATCTCTTTTCTCAGTGAATCTTCTGCCTTAATTGCCTCTAGGAGATTCATGACCACCCGCCTTGCTTCAATTGCGATTGTACTGTCATACTTCTGAATTTTTGTCATAGTTGCATAATCTCTTGGATATACCGCTAGGTAGAAACAATTTGGAACAGACAGAAAACCATCAGGCATCAAACTATACTCTCTGAAATGGACTGAGTCACAGTGTCTACTTAAATCACTAACACGTGTAAACACATTAATTTTCCTGCACCAAGGGCATCGAACTGATTGTCTCCGGTGTGTGGCGGAAGACATATGATGGAATAATTCTTTCTTTTGTTTGAATGTCTTCGTGCATAGACTGCATTGTAAACAGTCACTGCCACTGTGTTCATCACTCATTGTCTGTAATAAAATAAAATGAAATAGTGTTGTTTTTATTATTTTTCATTGTTATCACTCATTTTAAATTGTTAATCAAATGTATGTGTTTCTGTAAGTTTGAAGATTTTAAATAGCTGGACTATTGTTTATTTATTTATTTAATTTTTATATTGTTTCTTGTTACTTTATACTTTATATATTTATTTTATTGTGAATGCTCTCTTTACAAACATCACTTAATTTTACAATATCTGTGAGATAAATTTCATAAATATGTCTTTCAAAACAAGATTATAGTAGTTTTTTTTTAACAATTTGTTTTAAATTGCAACTGTTACATTCGAGCTTTTTCGCGCGTAATCCATAATGGAACATTTACTCCGGAGTACGGCCAAAGTCTATCGATGTGGTATGCTTTCGGTTTCATTAATTTTGAGCGCTTAACGAGGCAGACAATGTCATCTAATACTTTTGTGATTAAGTAAGGACCTTTCCATTTATTTATCAGCTTAGAGCACACACCTTTGTGTCTTGTAGGATCATGCAGCCAAACACATTGACCGGCATAATAATTTCGTTGTCTTGCATTAGTATCGTAATGTCGTTTTTGATATTCGAAACTTTTCCCGATATTTTTTCGAGCGAAGTCATGAATGCATTCTAGATTTGTTCGTAACTCATTAACATAGTCATCAACAGTTTCTGTTTTATTTCTTTCAGTGATTGGTCGACCTATTGCAGCCGCCATAGGGAGAGTAACATTTCGCCCATAAACCATTTTATTTGGAGATATTTTGGTACTTGAGTGACTTGAACTCCGATACGCCATCATTAATATGGGAAGCAGTTTGTCCCACTGCTTTTGAGATTCTTGACAATATTTAGATATCATAGACACCAATGTCCGATTAAATCGTTCCACAACCCCATTGGCTTGTGCTCGCATACTAGTAGCATGTGTTTTTTCGATAGTTAATAATTCGCAAATTTCACTAAGAAGTTTTGATTCAAAATTGGAACCTTGATCCGTGTAAAGTTGTAAAGGTACACCAAAACGACTCACAAAATTATCAATGAATGCATTCATGCAATTGTTTTTGCTTCTTGGTTTGGCAACGGAATAGCTTCTGTCCATTAGTAAACCAGTCTGCTAATAACTAAGATATCATTTATTGCCTTTCTTGTTGTAGGCATAGGACCTAATATGTCCATCATTACACGTGGATCCATTGGCTCGCCAACTGCATATTTACCTAATGGTGCTTTATTTGTGATTTTTGAAAGGTTACGGGACAGTGCATAAGGTCACATTTATTGCAATAGTCTTTAAACACGACATGTATTCAGTCATGCCAGGCAATAAATGTTTGTTTTTATTTTGTCGTTAGTTTTGTTAAAGAGCCTAAATGTCCAGCTGTTGGTGCGTCATGGTAAAAGCACGAAGTACTGGTTGAACGTTTAAAATTGAATTGGGTACAACTAACTGCCAAATGTGTGACTTGGTATCGGTGTCAAACCTACGATATAACATTCCACCTTTCACAGACAGTCTGTCCCATTGTCGCCATAATGTTTTCAATTCGGCCTTACCAGCAGAAACTCCTGACCACCGAGGACGATCTAAATTATCTAACTTAGCAGCAAGTATTGGCGAGATAGATGAGTCATTCAACTGAGCAGTTTGTATGTCGACTGGAGACCACCCATCTAATAATATATGATTTTGAGTAAGATCCTTATTTTGAGCTTCTGCTTGATCAGCCCTTGTTGTCGCCCTGACTTCAGCTTTGGTTTTACAATCTGCTTCACCATTTTGGTTTTCAAGTTCTTCGTCAGGCACATTGTCATTAACATTAAGGGAACTATATGAAGTTGTTGGATGGTCTGTTTTTATTGATAAGCTTGCAGACTCTGTATTGACGCACTCGTTATTCTCATTTAAGCTCTGCTGTCGCGAACATGTGCTACATGGTTTCCTTGATAAAGCGTCTGCGTTACCATGACTACGACCAGGCCTGTGAATAACGTTCATACTATATGTACTTAACTCTTGTAGCCAGCGAGCTGTTTGACCAGTTGGTGCCTTCAAGTTACGCATCCAGCTTACAGCTGAATTATCAGTGCGGAGTAAAAACGTGCGACCATATAAATAGTGGTGGAAATGCTTGAGAGCTCTTACTACAGCCAAAAGTTCTTTTCTGGTAATACAATAAAGTCTTTCGTGTTTGTTCATGGTCTTGCTCATGTATGCGATCACATGTTCTTTGCCTCTTATTACTTGCGACAAGACAGCCCCTGTAGCATGATCACTAGAGTCCGTATCTAGAATGAAGTCGCAACCTGGCTGTGGGTATGCTAGAATTGGAGCAGTGGTGAGAGATTCTTTAAGTTTGTCGAATGCTTTTTGACAGTTTTCCGTCCACGAAAATCTTGTGTGTTTTTCACATAACTTGTGTAATGGTCTTGCTATGTCAGCGTAACCTTTGATAAATTTTCTATAGTAACCTGTGAGACCCAAGAAGCTTCTTACTTGCTTCTGAGTATTTGGTTTTGGCCAATCTTTAACTGCACTTATTTTGCTCTCATCAGTGTGGATGCCATCTTCAGATACCACATGACCTAGAAAGGTGATTGACTTCTGGAAAAAGAGGCACTTTGATGCTTTCAATTTTAAATTGTAGTGTTGGAGACGTTGGAACACATTCTCCAGCCTTTCTAAGGATTCCTGTACAGTCTTTCCTGGTGTGATGATGTCATCCATATAAAGTAAAGACTGTATCCATTGTAGTCCCCTGAGTACATTTTCCATTAACCTCTGAAAAGTTGCCGGACTGTTAACGAGTCCGAACGGCATGACTTTGAAGTGGTACAAGCCGTTAGATGATGTTGAGAAGGCTGTCTTATGTTTGTCACTTTCATCCATCTTCACTTGCCAAAATCCACTACAAAGGTCCATACTGCTGAACCATTTGTTTCCAGCCAGTGCCTCCAGACAATCGTCAACGCGAGGAATGGGGTAGGCATCCACCTTGGTAACTAAATTTAATTTCCTGTAGTCGACGCAAAATCTGGTGGACCCATCTTTCTTCGTTATAAGCACAATTGGCGAAGACCATTCACTGTCAGATGGCTCAATAACACCCTTTTGAAGCATGCGTTCTACCTCTATTTTTTCATTTTCTCGTTTACCTAATGGTTGGCGCCTTGGAGCTTGTTTGATTGGCTGTGCATTACCAGTATTTATTTTATGCTTAACTTTATCAGTGCATCCCAACTCGTCGATTGATGTAACAAATATATTCTCATATTTATTTAACACGCCTGCAAATTTTTGCTTTTCTTCGATAGTCAAATGAATTGAACTCTTTTCAAATGTTTCTTTTAGATGGTTTGGTACACTTAAAGGGTCATGACTGGCTTCTACATTTGCTGAAATGTTTGCACATTTAAATAGCTCGCTTTCCTGCTCTTCATATGATGATTTACAAAGTCCAAAACTTTCTCCTGGTTGAAGAAGAAGACTTTCTTTACTATTGTTGATAATACCTACTCCTACATTTGAACTATGCGGATCAATTAATCCTTCTATTACTTGTACATTTGGATCTTTCATAGTTTTAATATTCTCTATATAACCAGTTGCGGGAAGTTGTTCACTTTCAGGAATAGTTACATTTACATAGGCATAGGATTGCGAAGGGATTTCAGTGTGCTCATCCACAGTTACTCTACATACGCGATTAGCTTCATGACTTGAATAACACTGAACACGCTCTCCTGACCTTAATACCAATTGAAGATCATCAAAATCTAACCACTTTGTATGCTTAAGGATAAAATCTTGGCCTATAATACCATCTGTGGTAATGTCACACACTATAACAGGATAATTAATTTCTTCTTGACCTAATTTTATTTGAAATTGCTCTCTTCCATATATTTTTATATTGGAACCATCAGCACCTTGAACACTTATATTTCTATTTCTAACTGAAAGAGATTCAATGCCTAATTGATCAAATGTATGCTTTGAAATAAGTGTAGCTGTACTACCACTATCTAAAAGAAAATTAACTGGTTTTCCATTCATGTAACCTTTAACATAAAGACCATTATCAATACTTGCATTTCCTGTACCTACACGACTATACCTATTGATGCTACTAAATAGCTTTTCTTTTGAACAACTTGTACCCATATAATTGACCGATTCACTTTCTTTATTAAAAACTTCTTTTTCACTCATTTCAGGACACGTCACAACATTTTCATATTCCTCTGAAACAGGTCTCTTTCCTTTGTTCGCCCGCTCTCGACCTACAGAGTAGACGGTGACCCGTTTCCCGAACTTTCATTACCATTTGATGAAGCTCCATGACTGCTGCTCTCACTGTACCTTCGTGGACAATCACGCGCGAAGTGCTCCAGAGAACGACATATATAACATCTACGAGGACCATTATTTCCACGTAGGGATCCCTTTTCAATACGATCTAGCCTTATCTGTATCGATCGCAGAGCCCGCTGCACACCATCCTCAGATCTTTCATTTTTCGGCTGCCATCTAACTTTTCGCTCATAATCACCCTGCCTTTGAACTACCCTTTCATCTTCAGAGCTCTCAATTTGTCTAACCAGGTTTCTTCTTCTTTCAACATTGGATTCATTCAACAAATCTTCGTACCTTTCCACTACCTCTACTGCTTCTGCGATTGTTTGACAATCCCTGTCCATTACTCGGCATTTCATATCGACAGACAACGCTTTACAGAACTGTTGCAAAGCAAGTGTTTCCTGTGCCGCCGGTTCAAGGTTACTATAAGCTTTTCGTGCTAACAACCTCAGATCATCGCCAAAAGCTGCGATAGATTCTCCTACCAACTTAAGCCTTGTCTGGAATTTTGAGACATACCTGGTCTGTTGTCTGGCAGCACCAAACCTCTGTTCTAAAGCATGTGCAAGATCATCGAAAGAACGCTTATCATGTCCTGCAAGAGTCGTATAGAAAGCTCGTGCTTGACCTCGTAAACAAGCTGCCAATGTGAGCAACTTCTCTTGTGTTGTCCACTTGCCAAGTTCTGCACAGTCTTGAAAGTGTGAAAAGTATTGTTCCCAATCTTCATTACCACTGTATTTATCTGGTTTAATAATAATAGCTGGTCTCTTATTATGACAGCAGTTGTTTATATTTTGACATCTGATTTCTCTGTCCTGGTTACGAAACCTTGAAGGGGAGACTTCTTCTTCCCTTATATCTCCTTGACCCATGTTAAACTCAACTTCAGAATCAGAGTCACCCATATTTTCAATATTATGTTTCCAATATTTAAAGCGGACGTTGTTTTACCTGCCAGCAGGGGGTTCTGGTATGACCTTTGACCTTTTGTTGTTGTTTTCCACTAGGACTTTGTAAAGTTCAGATGGTATAATCACTTCAATAACTTCTCGATATAATGGTGATAGACTTTTCTTTAATTCCTTATGAATGTTCCATGTTTTTTTATAGGCAAGAGTTCTGGATATCCTGTAGAATGATATCTTCACTTCTGACACCACGTGTAATACTCGGTATAGGACGGGGTGGTGTGTAGTCCACGGTATTATGATTAAATAGGTATATTCTTGAATGGCCTGTACGCAGATTTATACTAATAATGGAATTAAGAAAAGACTTCACCCTGTTGTTATTTATCTGCTTAATTTAGCTCAATCTGGGTATGTCCAATTTAGTGGTGTAATACCTTTTACTGATTATTTTATAACAACAGCATTTAAAACATTTGTATATTTATTAAACAATAACTGTAATAAGAAATTATATTTGAACACAACAAAACTTGATTCTCTTTATTGTTCTTAGTAATAATATATAAGTGATGTTAACTGTCTTTTCGCGGAAATGGTGCCTTTTCGTTTAATATATAGAGGATACCATAGAAGAATGGTTACGGATGCGCGGTTACGTATATGTTTAATCAATTAATGTAAAATCAAGAGAAAAAGTTACGCCGTAACTAGAATGTAACAGTTGCGCACACAAAGATACACAGTAACTATATAATGACTTAGTTCACCTTGGTTACGGGATGGTAATTAGTTACGGACAATTTACAAAGTTTTCCTAGTGGACCAAATGTTTTCTTGACATTGGTTACGCTTATTCGAACCAGAACCGCCAAATGAAGTTTTTCGCCTCTATTTATAGACTTGTTATCGCGTATGAATTCCGTACCGTAACTAGAAAGCAGTCTATGAATTCTATTGGTCGAGCCTTCCTGGAATTGGTTGCGGAATGCGTTATTTGCCTGGAATTCATACACTTCAAAACTACAGTTCCGTAACCAACTTGCGTAACTCAAATTAAAAGTCATAAAATACTTTTGCAAGTAAACTAATCATTAATTCAGTATTTGCAATAAATTATATGTCAAAATAACGTTCTGTTATTAAAAACTCTTTCCGTATGATAACTAACGTTTTAGGCACTATTATTGTACACAAACATTTGCAGAAATCGTGACAGTATGAAAACATACACAAATATAAGCTTACTCTCTGGATGTTACAAGTTCATTCATAGTTGACATGAATAAAGTAAGGTCTATAGTTTACATTTGAATAGATATTGTTTTTAAATTGACTTGGTGGTCACAAAGGTGTGTGTTTTTATTTATCTCGTGGCCACGAGTAGTCTTATAAATATGACGTCGCTTTGAGATATTTTTGCTTCTGGACAAAGCAACGTCATATAAACCCATAACATGTTCCGCCAGAAAATCGGGCGGAACGAAAAACAATTAAGACAGCGTGTATTTACATAAGTTTTGACCTATTTATGAACAAAACTTAAAAATAAATACCTTTTGTCAAAATAATTTAACTGTCAAATCCGAAAAATAATGATTAAATGCTCTCATGTATTTCAATTCCTTTTACAGTCGATAAACAAATGGCGGCCATACTATTACAGGTTCAGGTTTAATTGAATAAGTCAGGGCCCATATGGGCATGTGACAACATAAAACAGTACATACATACAAAATAATACAAACTGGCAAATAATATGTAAAAACAAAATAATACAAAATGGCAAATTATAAATGGTCATACAACTCCATGATGTAATAAAATTACAGTAATAATTGAACGGAGTTGAACGGAGTTGACTGGTAATGGAGGATGAGAGAGAAAAATCAAAAATCATTGCGAGAAAAAAAAACAAAGAGAAAAGACTAACAAGCTAACATTATTTAAATTAGAACATAATATTTATGCAAAATATGGCAAGTTTCAAAAGGATATCCTTATTACTATGGTTCATTAATTTTTCAAATTTTAAAGCACTTGGACGTTCATAGAAATATTTATCAAGATACAGCTTTCTTGTATTAACTAAATGTGAACATTCAAAAAGATAATGGAATTCGTCGCCTAAAGAGTTACTGGTACATAGGTTACAAAATCTAAGTTCTCTTGGAATATCATCAAACCTTCCTTTTCAATAGGAAGTTTGTGATTCATACTTCTAAATTGAAAGAGAATTCAAAGGGGAATTTTTAGTTGAGTTGAAGGAAAGAGTTAAGTTGTGTTGAACTGGAGAGTTGAGTGGAAGGGGAGTGTTAAGATGAATTCATAGGTAACTTGCTGAGGTATGGCTCAAAACAAAAATCCTGTTTATAAATCCTGTAATTTAGACATTTACTGGAATTATTAATTGTACTTCTCCAATTTTGCACAAAATGATCACGCAGTCTTAAGTTGACAGTATTCTTGAATGAAGCAACTGATTCCACATTTTGATTTATCTAAAAATGCGACAATCCAAGATCATTTAAATTATTTCGAACAAAACAGACCCAATCTGATTTAATATTATTCAGAGTATATAAATTATGAGTTGTTCTATATAGAATGCTGATTATCTTATCATGTTTAGAATTAACTATTTTATACCAGTTATTGAGAACTCTACTTTTAATTTGTGTTGAAAGTTGGGTAATACCCAACTCCCCATAAATCATAACATTTAGAGTACTCTGTTTCAACTGTAGAATTATCTTTAGGTATTTTAATTGAAATTTATCCACTCACATCTTCAACACCCCAAACTTCACACCCATACAACAAAATGGGTGCTATCATTGTATCAAACACATGTAATTGCATATCTATTGGTAAATTAAGTATCCTAGATTTCCTAATTACAGAAAACATGGCTTTACGGGCTTGATCAATAAGGAATATTTTAGTTCTGCTGAATTTACCATTAAATGAAAATTGGACACCCAAATATGAGAAATGCTCAACAATTTCAAGGACAGTCCCCTCATAGTGAAAGTTAGGCATATTACGCAAACCTCTTTTGGTTTTCCAAAATATAATAATTTTGGTTTTATTTGTATTTACTTCAAGATTCCAAAGCTTGCAATAGTCAGACATAGCGTTTAATGCTAACTGAAGCTGCTGAGAGCTCTCTGACAATATTACAGTGTCATCTGCGTATAATAGTAAATACAGTTTAATTTCATCATCACTTACAGTGTGCAAAATCTGATTGGCTAAATCAGAACAGAACAATACAACATAATATTTTTTGACGAAATAATTGCCCATGCACCGTCAGTATGTTCAAATATATTTTTCCGTTCAAAAATTTGGAATCAATCTGTAAAGCACCTTGCTTAACCAGTATGGCTGATAGACAAAAAATAGATTGATGTTTATATTTTATTTTAAATTGATAAGTACATTGTTTGAGAGTTTTTGTGTATGATTGAGAATTAAATTGAAAGAAAAGTAGATAAGGTTTTGAATAATGCTTGAAAGGCAAGACGATATACATTCTTTTATTTTTTTATGATGTTATGCGTTTTTGAGCAATAACTATTAGACGTCAGGCTTGACTGACATAAACTATAACAAGCCTGTAACGTCTAATATATTGGACACACCAGTCTTCTTTTAGAAATGTCAAAACGGGTCGGGGATTTAGCTTTCACAGTTATATACAGGTGTATACTTATGCGAGTATGTAACATAATTCAAATAAATTAAAAAATATAAAGATTTAAAAAGTTCAGTTTCATTTGCCGTTGATGGGCCCTGTCATTTTGGAGATCAAACATCGGATCCAGGCGTAAAATATTCTGTTGAAGGAAATGTTTTTTTGTTGTAAATTCTCACATATTAGACCGGAACTACGTCACACCATTATTACTACGCCTTTTTTTTCGATTGTAGTCTGTATCATTGAGACGTACGCGTGTTTGTCTATGAAACACATACATTTCGGTAAATTTTCTTGATTTTACCTATATCTCCAAACACCACATCCCCCTAGAAACACAACTTCTGACTGTTAGATCAAAAAGGTCGCTTATTTCAGACATCATAACTATATATGATTATATATGATTATCATGACAACGATTATTATTTACTTAACTATCTATGTTTGTTGGAGCCCACTGAGACTTGACGATATCAAATTTCACCTAGAAGTCCAAAGCATTCAGAATATGTATGGGCGGCGCCATCTTGATTTATGGGCTGCACCATCATGATTTCTGGAAATTTTCTATGTTTTAGAGGTGAACAAAGTAACAAGCAGCAGACAAAAGAAGATAGTTAATTGTTATCGTTGTAAATCGCGGCAAAGTTATTGAAAACAAAATACTGTCACATTATGCAACATAATATTTGGTTATGTTTTCAATAAGGCCTAAATGGCGTCCAATTAAAATTCAACGACCATTTTTGCCATTTGGATTCCTTCCAAGAGGCACCATATGACAATGTTTTTCCGTAAAGGTAAAAAGGGCAGTTATTGAGAGTGACCATTTCATATGACGTCATGCCTGCTGGCTATAGGACAGCTGTGACCGGAAATGCTCATCATATATAATTGCCGCACCGGTTGTTACTGTGTTAGTCCGGGTTAGATGCTTCAGCAGAACAGTATGTACGCATTACATATTTCAATTTTATTATTTTCTTTTTTTACCTGGTAACAATGCTAGAGCTGATATTTTCGAGATGGAATTATCATTTTTGAAGTAAAACATCTTCGAAATTTGAAAATTATTTGACGTGTAAATGTATTTTAATGCATTTTTGTTTAACTCTTAGATATTAATGACATTCATTTCAATTAGTTTATGTTTGTGATAGAAAGCGTAATATTTCGTTCATATCGACTAAAAAAGTCTATATAACTTAAAAAGCAATTTATTCTTTCTGTTAAAGTTTAATTTAAAAAAACTAATCAACGCAAAAATACGTTGGGCCAAGCTTTAAAGCAATATGTTGTGAAATTATTGATACTTTCATCGTTCGTAGCTAGAATTCATATAAAATCATTATAAAATGATCATGATTGAAAACAAAGCTGATAAACAAATTGTTTCGATGAACAATAAGATACTAAAGCATATTTTGACAAATTTCTAAAATAAAAAATCTATTTATTATACTTTATAAAGTACTGGATCTTTTCATTAGTTGTGTACCCTTAACCGACAGGAACCAAACATGATAAGGTTTTGTCATTAGTATAAAGCCAGGTCAGCCTGTAATCCGTGTAGTGTAACCAGGCTCCATATTGTTGGGTCCTAAATTATTGTATTTCAATACGTAAATCCTTAAAAATTAAAATGAACAGTTGCAAATTTAAAGCTAGGCAAGGCCTGGAGTTCAAAAATTCGGAAGGATGACTACGAAATGGCTGTCATTTGTACTTAAAGCATGGAAAATGTTTTTCAAAGGCCCGTCATGCCTCAAAAATGCTTTCATCTTTATTTTTCAAAAGCTATTTTTGGAGTCTTGTAACAGTTTCCAAAACGTTATCAATTTGCCACTTACATGCGCTATCCTTTGCTTCTTTTGCATTTTAGCGAGTACCATTCTACAAGTTCTATTAATTAATTATTTTGCACGGTTGTTAACATACAACTTTGTTTACATTTTGATACTTTAATCATAAATTATTTGTCATTTAATGCTATTTTCGTCTGTTGATAAGCATCTTTCATGTTCTTAATTATTTACAACTTTTGTCAGACAGATGAATGCCCTTTCTACAGAGGAAAAATGTTATTGATTTCTGAGACTGAGCTCTGGCTTTTAAAACTTTATAAATTGCTTTGCTTTTTGTAGGAAAATGGATATCAAGAAAGTATACGGGCTTGTGGTTTTAATAGCTCTTCTCATTAATGCCGTGGCCGGTTTATCCCATCCAAGTAAATGTTATGGTCCACGACCTAAAAGGTTAAACTGCTACAGGGCAGACCATCTTTGGCGCTACAACGGTTACAGGTGTGTCAAAATGCCAATCAACTGTTACCACGTGCAATCCTGGGATAACGCATTCTATAGCAGACGTGCATGTAAACAGATGTGTGTACGACGTCCACATGGTTTTGGTTAATGGTATTCTGGAAAGAGAAAAAAACATTATTTCTGATGCTAGAAATGATAGTTGTAATGACCAATTGAATAAAGGTTATTGTTACATCTGATATGTATTATTTCATTTTTCATTTGCAATTGATTCAAATCCCCTACTGGTTAACTAGAGGGTGTCATAACTTTACCGCTCGTTTGTCCGTCTGGATCCAGTCATAACTAAAAATAAATGATGCCCGTTTTATATGTGGATAGAGGGGCATATGGATATAATGCACAACATCTTAATTATTATTTATTGTGATAACATTGGTTATGACAATGCTGAAAACCAATGAAAACTGATTTCTGCAATTACTTAAGAAAACAAGAGCACCGCTAGGCGGAGCATGATATGCCCGAAAGTGTTTTTTTAGTAAGGATGAAGCATTTGTAAGACATTACATAAATTAAATAAAGTATAACCTCCTTCAAATAGCAATCCTCCTATTAAGTTTAAGTATTGTAGGCCAAATGGAACTTAAGTTATGCTCTTGAAACTGTATTCAGTTCAGAGGTAATATAGAAATTGAGTTATGTTATAGAAACTGTTTTCAGTTTTAAAGTAATAGTGACCTTGACCTTTGACCCTGTGACCCAAAAATCAATAGGGGTCTTCTACCCAATATGGACAATCATCCGGTGAAGATTAAATATTGTTCGCCACATGGGACATAAGTTATGCTCCGGAAACTGTTTTCAGTTTTAAAATTGTAGTGACTTTGACCTTGTGACCCCAAAATCTTTAGGGGTCTTACACACAATATGGACAATCATCTATTGTGGGCCAAATAGACCTTAAGTTGCTCAGGAAACTGTTTTCAGTTTTAAGGTAATAGTGACCTTGACCTTTGACCATGTGCCCCCAAAATCAATAGGGGTCTTCTACCCAATATGGACAACAATCCAATGAAGTTTGAATATTGTGGCCCAAAAAGACCTTCAGTTGCTCCGGAAACTGTTTTCAGTTTAAAGGTAATAGTGGCCCTGACCTTTGACCTTGTGACACCAAAATCAATAAGGGTCTTCTACCTAATATGGACAATCATCCCATGAAGTTTAAACGCTGTGGGCTAAATGAAACTAAAGTTATGTTCTGGAAACTGTTTTCAGTTTAAAGGTAATAGTGACTTTGACCTTTTGACCCCAAAATAAATAGGGGTATTCTACCCAATATGGACAATCATCCTATGAAGTTTGAATATTGTTGGCAAAATGGAACTTAAGTTATGCTCCGGAAACTGTTTTCAGTTTTAAGGCGATAGTGACCTTGACCTTTTACCTTGTGACCCTAAAATCAATGGGATCTTCTACCCAATATTGACAATCATCCTATGAAGTTTGAATTTTTTGGGCCCCAGGAACTTAAGTTATGCTCCGGAAACCAAATTGCTAACGGACGGACGGACAGACAGATGGACGGACGCCAGGGGGTAAAACATACCCCATTGCGTCCAAAAATTAAAATAGATGCCAGGATGATAACGCTTGGTCCATATCAAGATTTTGCACGTCATTTAATTTTTTATCGGTTCGTCTGTCATTCTGTCCATCCAGAGCAATTTGAATCCTGTCATACCTCAAAATGTAAAAAATCTAGGTTTAACATGATAAAGGACCATACTGAGGTTATACACGTCATTTTTATTTCCATCAGTCCACCTGTCAGGTGTGATATTCCATTTATTTAATTTTATAACAGACACAAATGTAAGACACATGTCCAATAAATGTGATGGTGCGTATAAAGTAAATGTCGCAAAATTATTACAAAATCATTACATCCGTGATCTCTATTCTAAACAACGTAAACCTAGTTGGCTTTAATATCAACATAGCAGTTTGATTTGTCGTTCACGGTTGTACACTTAATTTTGGGATAGATTTTAGTCTTAAGACATTTTGGCTCTTTACTTGGCGAGATGGTCTGTTGCACTCTATAAGAGAGTTCAGCAATACTGTTGTCATTACCAATGAGTTCTTAAACGGTAACCTAAGCGCGGATCTAAATCATTACGATGAGCTTCAAACTTTGGTTTTATCAATGTCTAATGATCAATACAATGTATATGATTGCAGTTTCTACAGGATGTCTTACAAGCACAAGACCAGAGTGCCAACAATCTTTCTAAACATTTATAAACAACATCAACGTAATGGAATATGACCCAAATCTCTAGACTTATATTTGATAGAAGTTATACGGGGTTAAATGAATCGGCTCATAAAATTTATGGTGCAGTGGCACATACAATTGCCTACGAATATGCCAAAATTGTCAAATAGTGAATAAATCAACCCAAATATTATGAAAAAGATTGTTTCACATCAATGCGACAACGCTGCCAGGTTGTAATCCATAGTCCGGGCATTTATTTGGCATGTTTTTTTCCCCATTAAATTTGTGTTTCTTATGACATTTAATAAATGGAATATCATACCTCTCAACTGTATTTAATGAAAATTTCAGCTTGTTTCACACATATGACACCATTTACACAAGCACTCTTTTAAGATTTGTTAAGTGTAGTCCCGACTGCCCTTGATTCTGATTGGCTACGCACGCTGCAGTACTAAGCACACACTATTATGTATAGCAGCTAAAATGTCCAATGTATAATATTTCTTGTTGAAAATGTGAAAAGAGAAAGAAAGAAAGAAAGGAGTCATCGCTTTTTATGTTACTACTTTGAAGTCAGTCAACCCAAGATATTTTGCTTTTCCGCCATAGTTCTGTTTGCATTTTGTATTCGCAATTCCCTGTCGAAAATAAGAAGAAAAAACGTCAGTAAACGATACCCGTCTTTAAGGCAAATGGCAAAAAACACAAAACAAGTCAAATTTTGAGCTGTCATCGAGTAACACCACAAACTGTTTTGGTGCCAAGCAGCTACCGTATACACTGCAACAGACTAGATGTGAACAATTGGGTCGCCAGCATTTATTTTGTTCATGCTACTAGTATTGTTACGGCCTCAATGATACATGATCTAAGCTGACTGGTTTCAGTACCTTGCTGGATTTTACATCCATTTGCGTTTCTCTACATTCAATACAAGCGGCACCATATGTCAATGTTTTTACTAAAGCTTGAAATTGTCAGTTTAGTTGGAGGTAAATATGCCGCTATTGTCTGCTGGCTGTAAGGCAGCTGTCGCCGGAATGACTCATGATAAATATTATATTATTGCTGTGCTGACCCATTTTTTGGTAACTGCGGTACTTAACTCCTACAGAACAATATATTAGATCTACAGGTTTTTAATTTTCTTTTATTATCCACTTTTTGTTTACTTTGTTACCTAGAATAACGTAACCTAGTTACCTTGAATCACGTATGGAATAATTGGTTGGTATACAGCAAGACATAGTTACAAGCTTGAAAATAAAATACATGTATGTGTGTATCTTAATTTTTAAATTTTTTATCACACACCCGTGCCGATTTTGCGACTCTGTAAATATGGTATTGCACGGCCGTGCATATATTTTGACAGGACGTCATTAGCTTTATACAAACATAGTGTAATGACGCGCTAAATGATAGCGTTATACTATAGGCGCGTCAATGAAAAATGACTCTTATTACACTTTAAACGGTCTATACTTTGGGTATGTGATAAAAAGAATATTAAATTCGTGTAAGTTCATTACTGAATTTATTGCACGAGTTGAATAAAATTATATTATGCGAGCCTCTGGCGAGCATAATATTATTTTATTCAAGAGTATTGAACTTACACTCATTCAGTATTGAACTTACACTCATTCAATATCCTCAAAAATGACTCTTATTACACTTTAAACGGTCTATACTTTGGGTATGTGATAAACAGAATATTAGATTCGTGTAAGTTCATTACTGAATTTATTTGCACTCGTTGAATAAAATAATATTATGCTCGCCAGAGACTCGCATAATATAATTTTATTCAACTCGTGCAATAAATTCAGTATTGAACTTACACTCATTCAATATCCGCTATATATTACATTTAATTATAACATGCTTTTGAGTGAAATGTGAAATCATATGGTGAAAATTCTGTAAAATATGACTAGTCTTTTAATGGAAACAAGAGCGATCAGTAATCACATGTGTCGCCTCATAATGGCCAATTTCATGTTGGGACAAATTTTGTGACAGACGGACAGACAGTGCACAACTAGACTTGGTACTGATCAATCATGTAAAGTTTGGATAAAATTGCACCAGTAGCTTATGAGGAGTAGTCCGGACAAGCTTTTGCGTATCTGGCAACACACAGAAAAAAACACCTTTTTATCAAAGGGCCATAACTCAGCCAAAAATCATTCAACAGGAAAACCCGTGCAATATGCGCAAGGACTTGAGCTACAGATCAATCCTGTAAAGTTTCATTGAAATTGCATAAGTGGTATAAGAGAACTAGTCCGGACAAACATTAAAAATAAAAATTATTAAAGGGCCATAACTCTGACAAAAATCATTGAACCGGAAAATGCTGACAATATGCACAACTAGACTTGGTACTGATCATTCCTGTAAAGTTTGGATGAAATTGCACCAGTAGTTTATGAGGAGTAGTCCGGACAAGCTATTGTGTATCTGGCAACACACAGAAAAAAACACCTTTTTATCAAAGGGCCATAACTCGGCCAAAAATCATTCAACCGGAAAACCCGTGCAATATGCGCAAGGACTTGAGCTACAGATCAATCCTGTAAAGTTTCATTGAAATTGCATTAGTGGTATAAGAGAAGTAGTCCGGACAAACTTTAAAATTAAAATTTATTAAAGGGCCATAACTCTGACAAAAATCATTGAACCGGAAAATGCTGACAATATGCACAACTAGACTTCCTGATCATTCCTGTAAAGTTTGGATGAAATTGCACCAGTAGTTTAAGAGGGGTAGTCCGGACAAGTTTTGTGACGGACGGACAGACGGACAGACAGACGGACAGACAGACGACGGAGAAGTGATCCCTCCGTAGAGGCGACACAAAAATGCTTGCATAACAAATTATTTGGATGAAGAATTAAATGTTATTGACAAATTTCTTAAAAGGCCCTATATCGCAAATTTCGTATTCAAAATGGTGGCATCGATAATATATTGATAAATTTTAATAAGAAAGATTTATCAAATACATGTATATTTACATATGTAGTACGATTTTTAAATGTGAGCACTTTAAAAGCTAGAAAAAAGAAAACATTACAAACTACATTTCATGTTTTACATAATATTTTTATATAATTATTTCTCATTCATCATTGTTAATAAATATCTAAAGCACAGACAATGCATTAAAACAAAATATAAAAAATATAACCAAAAATATCACAGAACCAGTCATCTACATGTACATGCATAAAAAAGTTAAATACAAACTCCATACTAATTTATAGTGACTAATTCACAGTGACGAGTTCTAACCGGCAGTGACACATCACCCTTCTTGTCACACATGAAGTATAACATTTTAATATATAAAGTACGAAAAAATATCAATTCTTCTGTTCAAGGCATGGCAATGTAATCATACCAGGTAAACAATCCCGAAAGGCACATATCTTTTCCCTACTTGTTTTTATGATACCATGTTCATCTTTTCCCTGTGAACTTTTTTATTAAATCAACCCACATTTTAGCTGGGGGCTATATACATATATATTTTCTTTATAAAAATGATATGATGACATTTTTTCTCAAACAAAGATTTTTAAAGACAAAATACTAATACTGGCATAAACATATCTATTTCAACCACATATGTCCGCAAGCTTTTCCACGAAAATAACGTTAGTACGTTGCTTTCTTTTCAAACTCATTCTTTTCCATGTTTACCGAAACGCGCAAATGCAAATTGTGACATAATTAATGGTACACCCTGTATATTGATCCCATGATGTAACATCAATGTTTTCAAAGTCTGTATATTATTTCACAATATGGACCACTTATATCACACCTGTTACATATGAAATGATAGCAACAAACAACATGATGACGTATGTACAACGCTTCAAGTATCACGTGACACGAGGAACGATAATGATTGGTCCTTTTCCAGATTTAAAAATATCAGTGTCAGCTGACTGCTTGCTTGAGGTTGTAGATTTTCTGAAAGAAACAAAAAAACTTTGAATTTAAGAAATTGGTAAAAATTTCAGTCCTTGAGGAGAGTAAAATATAATATCATTAAATCACGGAATATACTACTCATTACAATATTTACAGACAACTAAACATTAAGATTGCTCTGTAAATGACACCTTCATTTTATGTCATTAAATAACAGAGAGATCTTTTGCTTCATCTCAATCCAGATAGGTAGCAATAACAATGTAGTGTACATGTCATGACATCCCGGACGTACGGGAATGTCCCAGAAATCTTGGGAATGTCCCAGAAATCTTGTGACAGTTACGGGTGCGTCCCGGAAATCATTTTTGTCCCTTGTACTTTTTTTGAATATATTTTAAGTATATTCTAACACATTCAAAAGTCCTTTAATAAACATGATACTGTAATGGAATATTTAAGTAACTCTTAACGGTAAAAATCTGTAAAACTTTTCAGAGAATGAATTATGTCTTATGATCAATGCCCTTTTATATATCGCTTGTAAATAATCCTTACCAAGTAAAATATCTTAAAAATACATATCCGTCTTTCAATCTAGATTTAACAATTCATCATTTTTAGGAGAAAATTCAAATTATATACTGTATTAATTACGAAAAAATGCACCGGTTGCATCCAAGTGTAGAATTTATTACCCCTCGTAACAGGCTAAAGTTAACTTAATCTATACAAAGGTCAAAATAAACCTGTGATTGATGTAAAAAATAAAATGAAAGTGATAATACTATTGTGTAAAAAGATTTGTAAATGTGACGAGTGAATTAATAAGCTTCAGAATGTTAGAATAATGAACAATGGAAATAGAATGTCTACAAAAAACAAAAAAGTAAACATTAAAAGCATGTAAAGACTTCTCATAGATTTAAAATTGAAAGTAAATAAAGATAGAAAAATTCTCAGACTGCATAAGGGAAATCCTTGGAGAGAGTATTAAAAACCAATTGCCGGCCAAACAAATGCCTTCATACAGACCGTTTTAGCATTCTCAAATTAAATTTAGTCCATGATATTGAGATATGTGCATTGATGCGGTTAAGTTAAAGAACCATTGGAAAATATTAAGCTTGCAGCAATGATTTTCAGTGAGTTACCTAAGCCAAGGACTTATCCTTGCCAAAAGGTGGTAAGCATAAATCTACAGCATTTATGTTACCTGTATCTATTTTAGACTGCATTTAACTATGGTAGTCAACTTTTCAAAAGAAAATTTCTGATAAACACATTTACTATGAACGTGAGTTAAAAAGCAACTATGAACAAATGTTAACAACTATGAACATATGATAAAATTTAACAAAGACAATCACATGTACTGGGAACAAACTCCAAACATACGTGACTTATTGTTAAAGAATGAACTTCTTGTTATCAGTCTAAACGAAATAACAAAATCTAATAAACTGAATTCTGTACTGAGCAACCTTTTATTTAATTAGGAATTTTAAAGTAATGCTAGATGTCCGATTTAGCATCAGTTTAGCTAGTCTATAGAACAGTATTTCAGGTATCATTTCAGTCATATTAAAACACTGGGCAGTTAACTTGCTTATGAATAGTTAACAAGTACTTAATTGACATTCTACAATCAATGTTATGTTTCACAGAAAGTGATAGAGAGCTAAAAAAATATTGTAAGAAACCAAATTGTCATAAAGAAGAAAGTGTCTGAGATATATTGACCCAAATGCCCTTAAAATGAGCTTACTCAAATGACCTTTAACCTGTCCTCACAAAATACATGTACAATATAAAACAAGGAAATGGTAGCCACAGAAGATCTATGTAGCAGTGTGATACTTTAATAGATCTATGTCACACAGAAATATGACAAAAACGACAAATACATGTTTTATGTAGGTGTATGAAACTAAAAAAAGATCAATATCATGAAGAAGAAAAAATTACAATGCTCTATGTCACGTAGAAGATGAATGTCAAAGAATTTCTCATGGAGAAGCATGACAAAAATCTGTGTCATGTAAAAGTATGAACACAAAAAAAGTTCAATGTAGTTTAGAAGCATGATAATAACAAAACTCTATGTCAGGTAGAAGATTAATGTCAAAACTCTATCTCATGGAAAAGCATGACAAAAAATCTATGTCATGTAAAAGTATGAAAATGAAAAAAGATCAATGTCATATAAAGTATGATAATAACAAAGATTTATGTCATGTAAAAGCATGACAAATGTATGATCCAGGGGTTTTCAAGCTTTCAGCATGCTCAGTGCAGAAATATTCTCTACAAATTAGTGAAATTTTCCAGAGAGTTGTAATTTACATTGTTTCTTACCACGTGACTTTTGTCAAATTCTGTTGGTTACCTAGTCTAAAAATAATGACGAAATATGAATCATTTTGTTCAGCATTACATTAAATCAATGTGTTTAATGTAAGACTGAAACATAAAATATCAAATCAATGTATGACAGATTTATGCAAAACGACAAACTAATATTAAAGGAATTTCATACAGACTAATATGAATTATGGCTTTTACCAATGATTTTGTGACTTGAATTTGTCCTACATGATGGATATGGAACAGTTCACAATTTGTATAAGGGTTGCCACAATAATAATAAAAAAACTTTTCAGAGTTGTTTCGCCTACTTTTCAGAATGATTTTGCCTGTAGCATAAAACTTTAGCAAAAATGACCCAATTTACTAGTTGGTCAAAATAAAGGGCCAAATAATATGGCTCTTTAATTACATCATATTATTTATGCCATATTTGATTAAAGAAATAAGTATTGTGAACATATATTGGCCCATTGACTGGTCCAACAGCATACTGTTGATAAGGTATGCTGCCAATCTTGACACAATCACTCTATGTTTCAAAGCTATGTTTCAAAGTAAATTTTTTGTTTTTTTTATACTATTGATTCATGACACTTTTCCACTGAATATTTTTGCTTATTTCTTTTATTATATACTTATCAATGAAAAGTTTAGTAATATTGATGAAAAAAAATGCGTAGTGCATTTTCTGTATTTTCACTATAAAAAAACATTTTTCTCTGCAGTGAAACATATTTCCATATTTTCACTGGTGTCTTGCCACACTAATTTTTTTTAATTCAACAAAAACATAAAATTTATGGGGAAATCTTTCAAATTGAAATGTCAAAAAGAAATGTATATAATAAACAGAAAATTCAAGTTTTTACTGTAAATACATGATTTATTTTCATCTTGTGGCATGAAAATTATCATATTTCACTCCTGGCTACTGTTACTCATGAAATATTTATTTAATATAATATTTATTATTTTAATACCACTTGATGAAAACAAATCATGTATTTATAGAAAAAAACATGAATATCCTCTATATATAACTAACCAATAAGACAACATACCTTGCAGGTCTTTCAGGTAGAGGCACAACATCAGCTGGGATATCTTCTCTGTCATTCTCTGACATTATCTGGTTTTCTATTTGAAATAAACCCAAATACACTTATATTAACAAAAATTCACCAACACAAACAAAATTAAGCCTTAATTAAGCTATAAACTAATTGTCTTCATGCACTTTTCTATCTTACAATATAACTGATAAAATTCTCTGTACCATTCTACACTTTACATTTACATCAGTGACATATGTTTAGTTCAGTGTAAGATCTTAATTTATTATATACTTACAAATGAAATATTGAGAAATATTGATGAAATAGAATGTGTATTTTCATTTTCCATATTTTCACTGTAAAAATTTATTTTTCACTGCAGTGAAACATATTTTCCGTATTTTCACTGGCATCTTGCCGGACTACCACCACTCATAAAATATTTATTTTCATAACACTCGATGAAAATAAATCATGTATTTATAGAAAAAACTTGAATATCCTCTATATATTTCACCGAGTGAGCACCAGAAGGTATATTTCATGAGTGGCGCAGCCACGAGTGAAATAAGAACTTTTGGTGTTCACAAGGTGAAATATATTTCGATCTTACACTAAACTAAACAAATTTTCTTTTAATTGTATGCAAAGAAACGTTTTAAAAAGACATTAAACCTAATACTGAATGAAAAGCGCCCCAAATAATAATACAAGGTGATGTCATTTACGATGTCACATCATTAAGCTGGTACCCAGTACTGTGAACGCTGGTATTTCACTGAAATAACGTAAAGGGCTTAAATTCAAAACAGTGAAATTATCAAAGTGGTAGTTTCAATGTTTCAAACAGTGAAATTTCCAGTTTTTTATCACTGATATATTTCTATAAACCACCGAAAAGCATGTAATAAATAACCTTTATCACTACAAGTACATCAGTCACAGAGAATCACATCAGAATCCATTCAATACTTTAAATTAGAACAAAATATTTGAGGGTTTTTTTCTTTGTGAGTTTCAGCTTTCTTCAAATATGTACATTTAAATATCACTCTTAAATGCTCACAATGTGTAAAATATTCAACTTTCTCTTTAGACAATGTACAGTCTGTGTTTGTTTCTGACCAATCAGATTTGAGTTTAGACTGAGAATATTTCTTTATAACCTCTAAACCTTACTCTATACTGCTGGACCGCGTTGTTCAAAACATTGGTTAAAATTAGCCAATGGATAGCTTATCCACTGGTTAAATCCTTAACCAGTGGCCAGTTATCCAGTGGATAAAATTTCATTGTTCGACAGTTGGATAGTACACTGGCTACCTAACCAGTGGATAGCGTGTTTATCCACTGGTTAAGTACCACAATGCAACAGGGTTGGTTAGTGATTCTGGAAACAAAATGGCTGATTTTTTGATGAATAATAACATTATTAGAATCAAAAAGCTCCCAAAAAATAATTTTGCATGTTTTGTGCCTTCTTGTTTTTGGAATTAAACAAAAAGTATATCAGAGGCCTTAAAGTATTGATAGACTTATTTTTCCCTTAGACACACATAAGAAAAAAATCAAAAACAATTTTTTTTCAAATTTTGAATTGAAATTACTTCCATTAGATGAGAAATGTTCTAACTAAGAAAATGAGTACCGACACTTGTATGTTTTATTAAAGAATAAGAAAGTTATGACTGTTTAACTGAATTTTCTGAACTACAACAACAACAAATTTAGATTGAAAAAGGGTTCTAAAAGCACTTTTTTCAGAAATGTTTCAATTCAATCCTATGCATTTTATATGAAATGTTCTAGTTAAGAAAAATAAACATATATTTTTAAGAAAAATCTGGTTTTAAACAAGTTTTAATGATTTTTACAGTTTTAATGATGATAACTAACCACTGGTTAAGGGCATTATCCGGTGGTCATAGGACTGGTTAAAGTTAACCGCTGGATAACAAATTTTATCCGTTGGATAAGTTTTGAGCAACAGAATTTATCCAACAGACAAAATTTAACCAGCGGATAATTAATTTAACCACTGGTTAACACTAACCAATGTTTTGAACAACCGGATCCTGGTTGCTCACATAAATTATTTCGATATTAAAATCCCTCTATTTAAAAATTGACAGTTGTAAAGTTAAAGCATAACAAGTTCATTAAACAGCAGGTTGAAAATTTAGGAAAACCACAAGGCTCACAGAGACTCTCTTGGACTACTGGGATCCTTTATATCTATAATCTAAAACTGATTTATAATCAGTTTACCATACAAAATCTATTACTGTCAAATATTCCTGAACAATATATACCTGAGAGTGGTTTTGTTGTTTTTTTACTTTGAAATGGAAAGTGTGTATGTGATTAGACAGGATGACTTTTGAAACAAACAAAAAAAGTACTATTCGACACAAATAGATTTTGTCCGGTTAACTGATTGTCCGGTAAATATGAAGGAAACTCAGTAATTATGTTAATAATGTATAAAGTAGATCATTTTTGTAAAACATTACCATCTGTAGAGAAGATTGCCGTTCCACGTCCACTTGGCGCCGACACAGTGTAAGATATATAGTCTTTCTCTTGTGGTGCACCTGGTGTGGCATTTGGATTGATAGGTTTTGCATATTTTGGAATATCAGGCTGAAATATACGGTTTTGCAAAACAGTTAACATAAGTATTGCAAATATCTTAGAAAAAATTATATTGTCAATTTCAGCATTATAGAGTATTTCAAAATAACATATTATTACATGCTTTTCGGTGGTTTATAGAAATATATCAGTGATATAAAACTGGTAATTTCACTGTTTGAAACAGTGAAATTACCACTTTGATAATTTCACTGTTTTGAATTTAAGCCCCTTACGTTGTTTCAGTGAAATACCAGCGTGCACAGAACTGGGTACCAACTTAATGACGTGACGTCATAAATGACGTCACGTTGTATTATTATTTGGCGCACTTATCATTCAGTATTAGGTTAAATGTCTTTTTAAAACGTTTCTTTGCATATAATAAAAAGAAAATTTGTTTAGTTTAGTGTAAGAACGAAATATATTTCACCTTGTGAACACCAAAAGTTCATATTGCACTCGTGGCTGCGCCACTCGTGAAATATACCTTTTGGTGCTCACTCGGTGAAATATATTCCGATCTTACACTGAACTAAACAAATATCCTCTATATATTTTATTCTAACACTACCCGCATTTTTTCCCTATTGAACATAGAAGGACTGAAAGTGTGTGATATTATGCAATAAAATCACTCTTTACATTCTATATCTAGAAATGTAACGTAAGCATAATAGATGTGACGTAACTATTAAAAATACGATGCGCTGAAAAAAAGTACGGAAACAAATCAGGCACAATTTAGCTTAATACCAGGTACTGCTGCATTTATTTGTTGATATCATGTTAGAATTGAAACAATATATCCAAATCAGCGATTTTATTAAGCGATAAAATTAATGTTTTAGATGTATTATTTCTTAATTATAAGATGTACAATGTCAAATGCCAGGAGATAATCCTGGATAATCTGAATGTAGTTCAACAAAGAAACATTGGTTCCTATTCTGTATGCATTGAATCAGAAACAAAAATAAAATTTTGCACAGTTTATCGCTTAGATGGTTGGCAATTATTCGCTCATACCTATATGATTATATTACTGTGCAATTGAATGCAAACCATGCAATAAGATGCAAAAAAGCTCTCAACATCAAATGCTGGTTCTGATTTATAAAAATATATGCCAAAATTTTGAAAGTATTAAAGTAGTTGGGTAAATTCACACAGATGTAGTAATTAAATTAATTTATCACATAAATTACAGCACAGGAGTGATATTAAGCAATTTAATGAAAAGATATTAAACTTGTGTAATAACACTCTGACTTGACATCATTAATTTTGCCCTATATACAAAAATGGTGTAAAAGCGCACAAATGCGTTACACTTTAGGTGAGTAATGAAAAATTATTCTTTTTAACTGTAAACTATTAATTTTGAATATGTGATAAAATGAATATCCTATTCATGTAGATTCAATACTAAATTTATTGAACTTGTTGAATTAAACAATTTTATGCATGCCAGATGCTCCCATATAATTTTATTCAACTTGTTCAATAAATTTCATATTAAATCTACATTCATTTAATATCCCTCTATATATAAACAGCAATTTCATACAATATGTAAATTATACTTACCAATGGTCTTTTAGTAGGGCTAGCATGCTTTGATGAAGGATGAATTCCAATTGGAGCATCCGCCTGAAAAAGAACAATTACAAAACAAGATATTACATCAGGATGAGGTCATTTTGCCATTTTGAGTAAAGCTGTAAAATTATATGCTATTATAAGATAATACTTAAGAATGAAATGATATTTATAGGAGAAAGCAATTCTTATATGGTAGTTAATAAGTTTTTATTACATGCTTTTCGGTGGTTTATAGAAATATATCAGTGATAAAAAACTGGTAATTTCACTGTTTGAAACAGTGAAATTACCACTTTGATAATTTCACTGTTTTGAATTTAAGCCCCTTACGTTGTTTCATTAAAATACCAGCGTACACAGTACTGGGTACCAACTTAATGACGTGACGTCGTAAATGACGTCACGTTGTATTATTATTTGGCGCGCTTTTCATTCAGTATTAGGTTTAATGTCTTTTTAAAACGTTTCTTTGCATGTAATAAAAAGAAAATTTGTTTAGTTTAGTGTAAGATCGAAATATATTTCACCTTGTGAACACCAAAAGTTCATATTTCACTCGTGGCTGCGCCACTCGTGAAATATACCTTTTGGTGCTCACTCGGTGAAATATATTTCGATCTTACACTGAACTAAACAAATATCCTCTATGTAATTGCATAAGTAACTGATATGTGATAACTTATTACTGTTTGAACGCCATGTAATAAATAATTACTGGATAACTTACTGAGTAGCTAACTGCTGTGTGATAATTCATTTCTGGATAACTTACTGTGATAATTAATTACTGGATGACTTACTGTGTAGCTAACTGTTGTGTGATAATTTTTTTCTGGATAACTTACTGAGTGTGATAATTAATTACTGGATACAGAGTAGGTTACTACTGCGTGATAATTATATCTGGAACTTACTGAGTGTGATTATTAATTACAGGATAACTTACAGAGTAGCTAACTGCTGTGTGATAATTAATTACTAGATAACTTACTGAGTAGCTAACTGCTGTGTGATAATTAATTACTGGATAACTTACTGTGTAGCTAACTGCTGTGTGACAATTAATTACAAGATAACTTACTGAGTAGCTAACTGCTGTGTGACAATTAATTACAAGATAACTTACTGAGTAGCTAACTGCTGTGTGATAATTAATTACTAGATAACTTACTGAGTAGCTAACTGCTGTGTGATAATTAATTACTGGATAACTTACTGTGTAGCTAACTGCTGTGTGACAATTAATTACAAGATAACTTACTGAGTAGCTAACTGCTGTGTGACAATTAATTACAAGATAACTTACTGAGTAGCTAACTGCTGTGTGATAATTAATTACTAGATAACTTACTGAGTGTGATAATTAATTACTGGATAACTTACTGAGTAGCTAACTGCAGCATGGTGAAGATTAGCAGCCTGTCTCTGTAATTGTTGTCTTATATAACTCTCATCTTTCAATGCATGTAAACTGTAAAACATGAAATTGTATGCATTATAAACATACACGTTCCTTAATCAATTAAAATTAGCTTGAATCTGGCAAAGAAATAGAATATAGCTAAGCTTCCTAGGTAGAAAGCATAAAATTATCTTGATGGATAAAAAAGCTAAGTGAATCAAGTATTTTAGACTCGTAATGCCAGCATGTTCAAATATAGAAAAATGTTATTAGCTAGCATTATGCATTTCATAAACTCTCGTTTTCAAAATTTCACCAAAAGTTATTGTCTTTAAGAAATTTACAGACACTAAGTTTGTAGCCTCTTTATCACTTATTTGTCTGAGAGTGAGAATGTCTACGGTAACCCTTTTTTTGAGGAAATTGTATTTTCACAATATTTAGGAATAGTTATCAATTCTGAGTGCATTGTTATAGAATAATCTATTTCCATTCTAGCATGCAAATAAAAAAAATAGAGAATTGATAAAAATATGTTGAACTACATTGATAGTAGAAGTATTTTTCTGACAGCATATGATTTATTGACATCATATCAGACGTTATATGATGTGCAGGCATTCCTTTTTTTTGTTATTAATAATTCACTTGACTGCCCTATCAGTATGGTATAAAAAGTAAAACTTTCTTCAACTTCTATACAAATGTTGAAATAAAATGTTGGGTTATGTATTGTTAACCCAGACTTTACCTCTGTTGCAAGATGGCAAACTTCTTTTCCCAGGTTCTGTGTATACGCTCAATTTCACGTTTTAGTCTGGAAAGATAATTGTTCAACAATAAAATCTTGCATTTGTTATGTTGTCATACATGTTATAATAAAAAATGTGGTAAAAACAATGAAAAAATAGCACCCCCCCCCCCCCAAGCAAACAAGTTACCTTGCAACTTCCTCCCGCAGCATTTGTTCACTTTTTCGTATTTTATTCACATCTGTATCACCTTTCAATGCCTCCGCGAGTTTTGCTCTTTCCTGTTATAAAAAAACATCATTTAAACTTTCATTATAACTACAATCAAACATATGCCTTCTACAGTATTTGAAACATTATATGTGAGTAGAAATAACCTTTTTATTGTATTATCTAACTGGAATTAATGAAAAGATTAAAATTTACTGGTTAAAGGAAATGAAAATGAAAGAACCTTAACTTCAAACATTATAGCTTACCTCTGGCATTTATACAAACATCAAGGACAGTAATTTTAATGAACAATAAGACAACTAAATACTGTGACACATTTTGATCAAACAGAATTGCCTTTTCTCAAAAATGCCACATAAATTTAGCCACATTATCTGGAGTTTTCATTTCAAATACTGTTAAATAAGTATCTTTTAAAAAAAGGAACCTTTTACCTCATTTCAAATTTAACATTCACAACATCTCAAATCAGATATTTTTTATTATCATGCTAATTGGTGATCCAATAAAATACGAAAAAAAAAGCAGGAAAATTTAAGTTGTTAGTATGCATGCATCATTTTCATAACATTACAAGACTTTCAAATCTGGTATAACAACTTTATAACAATTTTGGATAGGTGAACAACAAATGTCCTGGTGAAGTAAATGCTCTGCCACCATAGTAATTGCGCTGAGACATTAATGTGGGTGAATACAATATAGAAAATGTGTATATACAACAGCCAGTAACCTTCAATCCAAACTAAGTGATCTATCCTAGTAGATGAAAAATGACATGAATTAACAGTACAAACAAGATGAAAATAATGTATACACTTTGATTATACCAAGTTTTAAGTAACACTAGCACTAAATTAAAGGTATATCTATGGCCATTCTCAAGCTTTACGGGCAGAGACAGATCCCCGGTGACTGGTCTCTGAGCTTTATTTGAAACACAAGGAAGTAACTGGGTAGAACCATTGATTTTCGATAGCTACATCCATCTCAAAAGATTATTCAGTCCCTCACAAGATTCAAACACACAATTATGAGTGGCTTAATGATTCAAAGTCAGTAATCTGAACCACTTGACCACTGGACCTCTGATTTCAATTAACTTCCCATTAAAAGGATGACATCACAATATTAAAGTAATTCAATTTAACTTTTGCACTTATTGAACCGTCAATATCCCGTCATTCTGTCCAATTAACGCTTATCAGTGAAATAACTGTACTAGTGAGTTATTATAAATATTATTCACCTTGATTTTTTAATTTCACATGAAAGTAAGATATATTTTATAACTACATCTTTAACATTCATTTATTAAATTGAAATCATGAAGCTTAATGGCTGAAAATATTCAAAAGTTTCATATTATCTCAGTGAAATATATTCCATATTTAATTATACAATCAGTATACATTACCATCACCGTAACCATTATTACCAGAGTAGGCAATACAATGTGAAAAGTAGTATTAATTATGTAAATCACAGAGAATAATAAATCATATGGGTAAATTATTTACTCATTATTTCAATCATCAAAAAGTGAAAATATAATGATTTTAGACATATGAAATAATGTTTATAATAGTTGTATATTATATGGGATTATTCATACAAACAATGTGAAGTTTGTCTCGTGAACAGACATTCTTTTGTCATCACAATCATGTTCTTCCTTTGTAAAAAAATATTTTATTATGAAGATTTGTTTTAAATAAGTAAGACAATTATTTTATTACATGACATCACTTTTTTCAATTAATTGTATATGTAATATTTAGGTTTTACCCATGGAATATGGTGCTTTATCAGTCAAATATACTTCATATTTGTTAAAAACAAATATGAAAAATAGTTATGAAAGTGGGAATATATTCCATATTTCACTTGAACGATAAAACTGAAGAATACAAAAATCCTTTTCTTATTTAATACAATGTACATGTAGTCATTAACTAGCCTGCGTTATATTTCAAACATACTGATGGACAACAACTTGCGTGTCATAGGTTCCTACATTTTTATGTTTCCAGAACCTGCTGTAAGTCCAGTGAAAAACCCAAGCATATTTATTTTTAGATCTGCCAAACAAGTCATGACATTGATGTTAATGCATAAAACTTGCCAATTAATAAAACTGAGTGATTAACGCTTCAAGACTAATAATTCAATGATCGCTAGCCGCATGGGTTCAAACCCTGACAGGGGCAAGTCGTTGTTTCCTTGAGCAAGAAGCTTTATAATGATTCCTTGATAATGGTTGGTTCCTGGGGAACTGATCCAAAAGTGTGTCTATAAATTTATAGCTTCCTACATGATCAAACTAAAAAAATTCTGTATAAACCAAATCCATATGATTTGAATGTAGCACTGCTCGGACTTAACTTTGACTAAACAATCAAATTCCAGTCAAAAGAAAAACAAGAGAAAATGAGAACCTTCTGCACAGAATAATACATGTGAAAATGATATACATGTATATAGGTGAGATATCTAACCTCATTAAGTTTGCCTTGAAAGACCTGCCATGACAACAAGAAAAGTTATATACTTATGGTCACAATAATTATATGTATTTTAAAACTTTGAACTTGAAAAAATAGGGTTATAATCATTAAATAAACCTTAAAACTTATCCTCTGTTGATTGTTTGATCCACTTTTATTTTTTCTTATTAGATAAAATACTATCAGAGATTTAAAGAAAAAAACAAACTCTTTTTAAAATACTCTACCTTTTAATTTGGAAAATTATAGCATAGATATAAATCTGTTTAAAATTATCAGAAAAATAAAAAAATATATAAAAAACATTCACTTTTTGTGATTGACATACATTATATAAATAGCCCATATAACTGAGATTATAGTGAGGAATTTTCACAATTTTTCAGAAGTAAAAAGTTATGATGCACAATTTTCAACTGTTTCTTCAGTTTGGAAAATACCTTAAGTTGGTCTCAGTACTTTACAAAAGAATAAAAAAATGTTTACATTTCTTATGTGGTATAATCATAACCTTGATTATTTTTAACACTCTGACATCTTATACCCTTAATGTAGATTAGAACAAAGTCACATACTATTAGAAAATATTTCTAACTCAAAGTGAATGTATTAAAAATTATGATATCTTAATTTCTTTTGAATAATGATATGACTGTAATATGCAATCAAACACTGACTGTCGGTACAGATGGGAATATCTAGCTCGGGTAACTGTGTAGCGAAAACTTGGCAGAGCCTGAGACGATACTGCTGTAAACAGTTACCCTTGAGCTAGATATTCCGATCTGTACCGGCAGCCAGTGTTAAAGATTCTTATAATCTAGCTCTCAGAATCAGTCTGATAAGTGTCTAGATGAAACTCTGCAGAGCCTCGTTACACTGTAAACAGTCTCCAGTAAGATATTCCAGTCTGTGCAAACAGTCCGTGATAGATTCTCATAAAATATAACTGTAAAGAATGTTTAAAGAGGAAATATATACCCTAGCAAGTTCTTCCTTGAGTTTCCTCTCCTGATCATGTAAATGCGCCATCTTATCTTTCTCGGCCTGCTCTCTAGCTCGTAGCTGGGCCTCGGCTGCTTCACTTGTCTATTAATTAATAAAACAGTTTCATAACAACATATTTATAAAACTTATAATCTGTAGAACCCAAAATTAAATGTTATATATTTCATTTAAATATATGCATTATGAAACCTCATTTATTTTGTCATTTCATGTTTACATCAGCAGGCAATCAGCATAACATGTCCGTGTGATCAAGCATGATGTCAACATTGCAGACACACAATGCTACTACATTAATTTTTACAATGAGGTTGCATATAAAATAATTGATAAAAAGATTTTTACTAGACCAAAAAATTGGCGCTATTGCTACTTATGCAACATATCCTGTTCTCGCAATTTCCACTTCAGTCAAATACAAGACTCAGGGTTCTAAATAAATATGCTCCTTACAAAAACCTTATATCACCTTAAAATGCACTTCAGTACAATTCTTAAATTGATAAATTAAGTAAAGATATTATACCACATGAAGAAATGAAATTTTATTCCCATTTGTATTGAAAACAAAGGGAGGTAATGTTCTTCACATTATATCCCTTGTTTTAAATGCAACAGAACTGAATTTAAGGATTTTCAAACTTAAGTTTTAGATATATAGAAATATAATAAAATCATATTTCTTTTTTCCTTCCCTATATAAACTAACAAAAAGAACCCCTCAAAGAACAATCATTTGCATATAAAAGACCAATTACCTTATACAAATGAGGACATCCTTTATGTTATTTTAATAACCATACTTACAGCTAGTTGTGCCTGGGCCATTTTTTCACGCATCATTCTCTCCATTTCTTCTTTCTGTTTTGCCATCTATATTTATAAATAAATTTGTCTGAATATAATACATGCATTATAGTTTTCTTGTGCACAACATGCTTAATATACAAATCAAGGTGGTCAGAAAATAAAAGAACTTCATGTCAGCTGAATGTAATTCCACATCAATGAAACTGAAAATCAGACTACTGTCAGTCATCCAAATGACTAGAAGAGAATTTTATGTCACCTCAGAAAGAGAATTTTATGTCACCTCAGAGAAGAGATTTTTTCTTGCCACCTGAGAATAGAATTTTATGTCACAAGAAAAGAATTTTATGTCACTAGAATAAAATTTTATGTCACCTGAGAACAGAATATCATTTCACCTGAGAATAGAATTTTATGTCACAAGAAAAGAATTTTATGTCACTAGAATAAAATTTTATGTCACCTGAGAACAGAATATCATTTCACCTGAGAATAGAATTTTATGTCACCTGAGAATAGAATATCATTTCACCTGAGAATAGAATATCATTTCACCTGAGAATAGAATTTTATGTCACCTGAGAATAGAATATGATGCCATTAGAATTTGTTATCAGAAGAGAATTTTATGTTTTAAGAGTAAAAAATCATGTCACCACTGTATAGATAATAATGTAGAATACCAAGTCACCAGAAAGGAATTTCATTGCATCAGAATAAAGTATTATGCTAGCAAAAAAGAATACTTCTAAATAGTGTTTTTTTGTTTTTGCACATTTATAATTACATGTAATATTAATTGACAATTAAGCAGAAAAGTTAGCTAATTTCTAAAATCTGAAAACTTGTTATAGCATAAATTATCTTTCAAAAACTTTTTTTCTACTCAATCTATTTAGGTATTAGACATAGTTTATACATTCAAATGAATGTAAAAAATAAAATGATGGGTGCTATGGTTTTTGAATAATTTTACCCTCACAGTTTAAAATTATAATGGAACTTTCCAGTTGTACAGTTGTAAAGTTTGAATTCAAAGGAATTGAGGTCAGTTAAAGCTTGCAAACACAAAGGAAATGATTGGTATTGTAGCAATTCTGGAGATATTATTTTGTTTAAAATGTAAGGGTGCAATTATTTTTGATTTCTCAAAGAATACATTAAAAGTCTCATTAGTGTGGCAAATAGAAATGAGAAGTTTTAACTGAAGTGTGAATGTGTAGATTATAACATTAGACAAGAAGATAAACAGCAGAATCATTCCCAGTCAAAGTTTCAGGTAAGCAACTTTTACATACCATTATTATTATTATTTATGCAGAAACTGTTAAGTTTTTTAACAGTAAAAATATGAAATGGTATTGTATAAAATTATGTTTTAAATTTGTTTTGTTTGTAACTTGACTAAAAAAGAAAGCTGCATGTACACACAAAGAATTAAGCATTATAAAGAATGTAGGAAGAACTTCATCATTTCATAAATACAGTATGTTAGAAATTTTAAGTTTGAGAAAATAATTATAGAAATTAATTAGTATGTACAATATCATTATGTACAATATATATTATATCAATCAAACTATAGATAACCAGGTACCTATTACTACAACTTTCATGCTATAAAATTTTTCCTTGTGTGTCACATGTGAAGCAGATCAACAGTAACTGTTTTATTAGTAAGTTTCATTCTTTCATTGTTGTAATTCAGCTTTCATGGTGCAGTAGATATATAACTAGACAGTCTAGAGTAACAGGCTGTTAGGAGAATGACAGTTCATAACAGAAACAGCATTAAATAAGATTTTTTCTTTTGCAGACACAAAGCAATGAGGAGCGGCCTGGAGCAACATGCTTGTTCTTCAGTGGCTTTACAAAGGTATCTTGCTTTGTTTCTCAGTTAATTCAAAGATTTTAGAATTGATAGGAAAGAAGTGTCACAGTACCCAATAAGACACTTTTCAGTTCTTAATAAATATAGCTATTAGGCACAGTATTTACAAACCTACTTTTATTCAAACTCTTTATGACACTTTAATTTGCATTTACATTTCGTTCTACAAATTTTAGAGTTTTTGTACACCTAAAGATTGAAAATTTTGTCAAATATTTATCCTGATGAAATGACGTACGCTAAGAACTGAAACTGGAAGATTATCAAATTACTTAACCTGCACTGATGTTGACGTGTTGTATTTTTTTATTTCTTTCTTATTTTAAAATTTTTGAGTTGTATACATATACCGTGTTTCATTTTCTCTCTTTACTTACTGGATATTGATAATTATATTTTAGGTCCAAGTGATGGCAGAACTAAGGCACTATGCCTCAAATGAGAAAGGTACAACAGGGCTCTTCAGAATGCTATTCAGTAAAGAAGAGATTAAAGGCTGCTCATGGTTTGGAACTGAGAGTCTGACGCCAGACCTGCTTGTGCAGACAAGGCAAAACTTAAGTTCTTGACAGGTAACTAATGAACTGAATGAAAATATCATTTTTGATTCTGCGTATATTTTCTGCATTGGAGTAAATAAGAAAAGTCTGATTTTTCCACATCTGCAACGCTGTTTTGTAAAGGTTTTAATCATATCTATTGCACTCAACTTGAATATAGAAATATCCAATATTCATGATTGTAAAAATGTAAGTTTAATGTTTTTAATTATTGTATTAATTATTCATCATATTTTTTTGTTTTAGATTGTGTGCTGGAACAGTGGCTGACAACCCAAAGGACTGAAATCCATAGGGTGATTCTGCACCTCCTCAAAACGTCCAGGAATAGAAAGATAAACTGAAGATAATAAATGGACTAATGTGTTGCTATTTTTTGAGACAATAAATTCATATGGAGACATTAAAAAGGATAATTTGTTTGTTTCTCTTTTAGGGTACAGGGTGAATTTTTAAGCAGTTTCCAGCTATTGCCACCCACAAGGTGGAAATCTGAAAGGGTGGAAATAGGTGG
Organism: Ruditapes philippinarum; assembly: GCF_026571515.1. Taxonomy (NCBI): domain Eukaryota; kingdom Metazoa; phylum Mollusca; class Bivalvia; order Venerida; family Veneridae; genus Ruditapes; species Ruditapes philippinarum. The sequence goes on along the minus strand of NW_026860751.1, from coordinate 100,471 downwards.
CATTTAGTGGAAACTGAATTTGCCACTTTGTGGTGGAAAAATGGTGGAAAAATGTCTAAATACTCCACCAACATTCCACCCTTATGGTGGCAAAAGGTGGAAATAAGTGGCATTTGGTGGAAAATGAGTTTGCCACTCAATGGTGGCATAATGGTGGAAATTTGTCTAAATACTCCACCATCTTTCCACCATGATGGTGGCAATTAGTGGAAACAAGTGGCATCTAGTGGAAAATGAGTTTGCCACCCTAAGGTGGCATAATGGTGAAAGTTTGTCTAAATACTCCACCAATTTTCCACTCATTGGTGGCATTAAGTGTAAAAAAAGGTGGAATTAACTGGAAAATTATATACGATCAGTCCTGCTCAAATTTTTCACCATTTCCATGATTTTGGTGGCATTTTGGTGGCATTATTGGTGGAAAATTGTCTAAATACTCCACCATTGAAAAGGGTGGCATTTAAGTGGCAAATCTAGGGACGGGTAAACATAAGTGAATGGCCAATGGCCCTTCAGAATGTTGCTGGGGTTCTAACCGGTAGGGGACTTATGGATTGCTTGCAATATTATGATAATTGCTTGTTTTTCTATTTTCTTGACAATGAATTGTAAATAAAATTTCAAAATGTAAGTAAGATATATTGAAATTTGTATGGTCCAAATGTGAACAAAATCCGTCCACAAATAATCAATTTATACCGAAAAATGTAAGTGTCGGGTTATAAGTGCCTTTGTGTGTAAAAAATTGTAACATGTACGATCTATGTACCAACTGGAGTATATTAAACAAAATAAGAATAGTTTACTACTGTGGAAGAAAACATCAAATCCTTTCACACGGATTTATATCAGCTTAACTTAGATTTAGGTTGATGGAAAGAAAATTGACAAGTGATACAAATCAGCACCATATTTGTCTACACTAGAAATACCCTAGAGGAATTAAACCGTCTACTTACGAAACTTTTATTCTGTCACATTATACTCTGAAAATCGTATTCCATTTAAAATATGTCTAGGTAAAATTACTTTTGTTAAAAAAGAAACGTATCACAGCTACATGACATTTTAAGTAAATATTATCAATAGAAACAAACTATTGAAACGGTGAATCTTTATGATGCCTAATAGATTTTCAAAATATTAAATGTCTCAACAGACGAGGATAATTTCTTCATTCATTCATTTTCCAACAGTGTTGAGTGAAAAAAATATTAATGACTGTATGTATCTTCTTGGACACAATCCTTTTCTGGGGCGCTATATATTTGTGCGAGTACCAATTTAACTCACCATTCTTACATGTCTTAAGCATGTGTCCCCATTTTACCTCACTATCGCTCAATACTGCTGTTTCGCCGAGATATTTTACTGCGCAATTTTCACCAGTAATAAGATACATATTACGTGACATGTGACAATAAATTACAAAATAATGCATTATATTGCAACTCTTTTGAAGTCTGCAGTATATGAAACTATCGTCTGTTATAGATAGAAATGCCTGCTGATTTTCACAGTCTGTCATAGATAAATTCACGAAATGATAGAAATTTTCTATGTTAATCAAAAACATAATTACGATAAACGAGTACCACATAAAGAAGTCTCGAATATCTATTTTATTACAGATTTTATTACTATTTCATTACAGAAAGAGTGTGTTGTTTTGTTTTTTTTTTGTTTGTTTTTTTTGTTTGTTTGTTTTTTTTTTTGTTGTTGTTTTTTCTCTCTTAAAATTGCATTTTTGTTTTTTAATTCATTTGAACAGAGAAGTTGGCATGTATTTTTACATGCAATTCTGTTGAAAATTTAATAGTCTGTATGTTACGCCCAGGGAATTGATGCTTAATATATTTTTTTATAATTTTTGTAATATGGTACAAGAAAAATGCTGTGAAACCGGCAATGCTCCACATGAGTAATAATTTCAAACGACATTTCTTTGAAAGTTTCCACAAAGAGTTTTTAGAGGTAAAAACTGAAATTCGTGTTATTATTAACCATATGATATAAGTTGATGGGGTTTTTTTTTTACGAAAAAAGCAATGACGACACTATGTAAATTCCATTTGTATGATTTCGGAAATGTCATGTTCGACAACGATTGGGATATGGTATGGGGGTTATTCACCCTGACGATATATTTCGTCCTATCTTCTTTTGCATATAAAGGTTGCGCTGAGCTTTAGCATTTTAATTACATTCCTCAGCAAAAAATTATGCCAGTGCTGATTTCAAAATTTCGTTTTTATGACTTCATTTTTTTCTGATATAAAGAATTTACTTGTAATAATCAGAGAACTTTGTTTCTTTTGTATTACGGGTACAAAACATATTTGAAAGAGATATTTTGAACTTGGAAATTGTAAACGGTGCCAGACGGAGTGCAATATGGAGTCTAAATTGATAAGCTTGGATCCATTACTGTTTTTGTTAAAACATCACGAGGTGCTAGCGTTGCAAGTTTGTCGGTTACAGTTCATAAAATGTGAAGTACATTTTATTCTTCTCAAACACCAATGGCACTAACTTCCATATTGGGCAATAGATATGTTACCGCTTTGTAACTTGATCATTTACGTATAAGAGTAAATATGGTCGAGAAAAGCAATAGTTTTATACCTCCTAATCAAATTATTCTAAAAAGAATTCACATCATTTGATATCCTAATTTTACATTAATCCAGTATTTTAAAGGCAAAATAGGGTACAATCGAATAAAAATTGAATAACAGTTGAAATATGTCATATGTTTCAACGCAAAAGCTTTTATTGGGTTACATTTTAAATTTGATAAACTGAGAGATTCTGAAAAAAAATTAAATTTAAACTCATCAAATATTCATAAACTGTCGTTTAAGTGGTGTATATATAATTACGTAAACTATGACTAACATAGATGAATTAGATGTAACGAGACACTCCTGACGACACGGATACTTTAGATAAATAGGGGAATGTGTTTTATCTTTGTGATTGTTTTTTGTTTTGTTGTTTTTTTAAATTTCAGTGGGGAGTTTTTCCGAATTGTTTTTCATTACAGTTAACGCTTTTAACGGGTCGTATGACGAATTACAGACTAAATGTTACTTCAGCAAAATTGTGTGAAATCGTGACAGAACTGCCTACCTAGAATGTGTTTTACTTTACTAATTTTAATATAGTTCTGAACCTATATTCCGAAAGAAAACCACGATCGAACATATAGAATTCCAGACATTTTATTCGAACAACAGTGCACGTGTACTAACATACTCTGCTTCCTAACCTAGTATGTGTTATTATGGGCAGTACTATATATATAATGGAACACAATGTCCAAGTTTTATTTAGAATTTCAAGCACGTTTTGTAAGAAAACGGAAAATTCAATCACTTACGATATTTGCTTAATCGCATGTAGCCAGATTCAAACCAAAATTTCTCAAATTGCATAATGCTTGACCAGCACATATTAGGTGATTAGTGACTTAATGGTTAAATTGTCGGCCTACGAACCCAGGAATTGTTGGTTTCGGCTCTTCTGAAGAACTGGTTAGCTCCATGAGACGGACTAGAACGGGGTTCAAATAAGTTTCATGCTTACTTAACAATCTGCATCGGACAGTGTTTTAAAGAATAAAACTCGCTTTCAGAGACAGATAACTCAAAACATAGATTGGTGATCTCCTTCTTCTGTTATCAATTTGTTTCAAAATAATTCTCTATTATAATGTGCAAAGTTAAAGGAAAGGTCTCTCAGTAAGTTTCAATTTTCTTTCTCTACCTTTGCAAAAAAAAAAAAAAATCAGATGCCTTGCCTTTTACAATTTTTTTTTTGCTAAGGGAAGCAACTCTTTCAATATTTTAAAAACAAACCAAGAACGTTTCTCTCCCTTGCAGATATTTAGTCTCATATCGAAGTAAATTGATGCAGAATAAATCTAAAAGTCAAATTAATACACAAAGTTTAAATTTTCCTGTTCATTTCCAAAAAAAAACCCAACAAATTCAACATAAAATTCGAGAACATGTTGGTATAACAGATAGAAAATTAAATAACTTAAGAATAATGCCTTCTTTTAATTAAACCACAAAATGTCAAGCTTCTATAACCTTGATAAATTGGAAATCAATTGTAAATAAGTAACGAACTGTTTAATATTAAATTAATTTTCTCTCCTTAAATGCCATTCTCCATTCCCACACAAAACCATTTGTAACCTTATGCAACAAAACAGGTAGCATGTGGTTTTAATCTAATGTTTAAATCACTTGCCCATTCATAAACTTGCAAGAAACAAATTACCACAGACTATTATGAGGGAATTAATATCACGGACATATTCAAAAGATGAAATTTAATTAAACATTAAGAAATGCTATTTCAAAGCTACACACCTCAATTTGAGGAAAAGCATTTTCAGAAAATCAAATTTAAGAAAATATATGAAAAGATTTTCAAATAAATGTAAAATTTAATATCGAAAATTCACATGTAGTTTTGAATAACATCTGTGATCACTATGTTGTTCTTTTTTATTTCACATCTTATAAAATGTAACTGGCATTTCCAGCATTTGTACCTTATGATGATTCACAGCAAATCATTATTGGAGTCTAAAAATCAGAATCAAATGCATAATGCACTCCATCTTGCCTCGTTTTGTAGTGCAAGTGCAAACTAGAAATGTGTCGTCACGCCACAGATGCCCCGCATGCAGCCAAAATATCAGATGTTTTAATAAAATTAGTTCAAAATTTGTTTGAAATACTATCTGTTTTTCATTTTTGTTTCCACAAACTATTTTGTTTTTTGTCATTTTAAGTTCAAAGCCCTTAAAACTATTCATAAAGTGTAATTATAACATACTTATAGCCAAAATAATGACTACATACATTCCCACAAAAGTATGAAAGCTGAAACAAAGTTTTCCAACATTCAAGAGAGATTACTTTGTCCAAAATCATTGAACCAGGACCAAATTCAAACTTGAACTGCTTATCCCTTAGATGTATCTACATGACAAATTTGAGTTGAATGTGTACAACCATTGGCAAGATAATGAACTGAAACAAAAAAAAATCTGATTTTTTCGAAGTTCAAGAAGGATAACTCTGTCAGCTATTATCAAACCATGACCAAATTCCAACTTGACCAGTGTATTCTTATGACATATCAACATCTTAAATTTGAGTTGAATATGTACAACTGTTGGGGAGATAATGAACAGAAACTGAAAATTTCATATTGGTTTCAAAGATAAGGGGAATGACTCTGCCAAAAATCATTGAACCATGACCAAATTCGAACTTGACCTGCGCATTCCTTTGACGTATCCATATGTCAAATTTGAGTTGTATGTATAATACCATTAGGGAGATAATGAACCGAAATTGAAAATTTCATATTATTTTCAAAGTGAAACGGGCATAACTCTGCAAAAAATCATCAAACCATAACCAAATTCTAACTTGACATGCGCATTCCTTTGACGTATCCATATGTCAAATTTGAGTTAAATGTGCACAACTGTTGGGGAAGATAATGAACGGAAACTGAAAGTTTAATCAAGAGGCATTACTCTGCTAAAAATCATGGGACCATGACCATATTCGAACCTGACCTGTATTTTCTCTTTATATATCAATATGTGAAATTTGAATTGAATGTGTTCAACCGTTACGAAGATAATGAACAGAAACTGATGATGACGGAATGAAGGAAAGACAGAACAAGGTATCACTATATGACCAAAAATGCCCCCGCCATTTTATGGCAGGGGCATAAAAAATCTATATCAAACCCATATTGTACTCTACCTAGCATTGTTTTCATTATAATTAACCTTTTTTGCCTGAAGATTGTTTAAGAACAAGAGCATGTTTGTTAAACACCAATGCCCCCCGGTTCGATTCTTGTCAGAAGCAATATTTCAAAAAATGTTTACCCATTCACTCAGTTATGGACAGAAACATTGCCAAAAATTGTAAACACAAGTTATATAGCTTGACAGAGTCATGGCATTTTGTAATTTTGAAATATATAAGTTGCCAAGTCATTGCTATGACTTGTGAAGTGATAAATATTCAACTTTATCAAATATATATAAATGTAGGAAATCTATACTTGGCACCCTTGACCCACTGACACCTATAGAATATCATGCAAGTTATCATCCTACCAAATATGAAATACACCTGTCAATAAATAAAGGCTGTATGGGCAAATATGTTAAAACCTATTTTGAGCATGATGACCTTGACCAAACTGACCCCTAACTCCATCCAAAGGAAGAATACCATGCAAGTTATCATCCAACCAAATATGAAATAAATCTGTCAATAAATAAAGGCTGTATGGGCAAAAGTGTAAAAATCTATTTTTAGCACATGTGACCTTGACCCAACTGACCCCTAACTCCATCCAAAGTAAGAATAACATGCAAGTTATCATCCTACCAAATATGAAATATATCTGTCAATAAATAAAGGCTGTATGGGCAAAAGTGTAAAGATCTATTTTTAGCACTAGTGACCTTGACACACTGATCCCTAACTCAATCAAAAGGAAGAATACCATGCAAGTTATCATCCTATCAAATATAAAATACACCTATCAATAAATAAAGGCTGTATGAGCAAAAGTGTAAAAATCTATTTTTAGCATTGTTGACCTTGACCCAACTGACCACTAACTCCATCAAATTTTATGTTCCTGTCAATTATAAATGACATCTCTCTATAGAAAATGGTTAATACACCTGTAAAAATATAAAAATCTATTTTTAACATTGGTGACCTTGACATTGGTGACATTGACATTGACCCAAATGACCCCTTACTATATCCAAAGAAGGAGGACCTCCCTTGGCATGTTTGTATTAAACATGAAAGACATCAACCAAACAAGAGGGCCATGATGGCCCTGAGGTCGCTCACCTGTATATAGGCCCCCCCCCCCCCCCCCCCAACGTTGCAGGGCCAATTTAACCCAATGGCTTTTATTTGCACAAACTTGGTAGACACCCATAAGAAGATGTTTCATGCTAGACATCTAAGCTTTAGCTCATTGGGCTTTTTAAAAGAAGATTTTTTTAAATTTTAACTATACACATATAGTTAAAAACAATGACACCCCTGGGGCCGGGCCAGTTTTGACCCCAGGGCTTTTATTTGAACAAACTTTGTAGACACTTACTAGAAGATGTTTCATGCTTAATATCTAAACTCTAGCTATTTGGGTTTTTTCAAAGAAGATTTTAAGTTTTTGCTATACACATATAAAGAAAATCAATGACCCCCTGGGGCAGGGCCAATTTTGACCCCAGGTCTTTTATTTGAACAAACTTTATAGACACTCACTAAAAGATGTTTCATGCTGAATATCTTAACTCTAGCTATTTGGTTTTTTTCAAAGAAGATTTTTTAAGTTTTTGCTATACACATATAAGGAAAATCAATGACCCCCGGGGCGGGGCCAATTTTGACCCCAGGGCTTTTATTTGAACAAACTTGGTAGACACTTATTAGAACATGTTTCGTGCTTAAATATCTTATCTCTAACTCTTTTGGTTCTTTAAAAGAAGATTTTTTAAGTTTTTACTATATGCATATAGGGAAAATCAATGACCCCCTGGGCGGGGCCAATTTTGACCCCAGGGCTTTTATTTGAACAAACTTGGTAGACACCCATTAGAACATGTTTGATGCTAAATATCTTAGCCATAGCTCTTTGGGTTCTTTAAAAAAAAATTTTTAAAGTTTTTACTATATGCATATAGGGAAAATCAATGACCCCCTGGGGCGGGGCCAATTTTGACCCCAGGGCTTTTATTTGAACAAACTTGGTAGACACCTATTAGAACATGTTTGATGCTAAATATCTTAGCCATAGCTCTTTGAGTTCTTTAAAAGAAGATTTTTTAAGTTTTTACTATATGCATATAGGGAAAATCAATGACCCCCCGGGGCGGGGCCAATTTTGACCCCAGGGCTTTTATTTGAACAAACTTGGTAGACACCCATTAGAACATGTTTCATGCTAAATATCTTAGCTCTAGCTCTTTGGGTTCTTTAAAAGAAGATTTTTTAAGTTTTTACTATATGCATATAGGGAAAATCAATGACCCCCTGGGGCGGGGCCAATTTTGACCTCAGGGCTTTTACTTGAACAAACTTGGTAGACACTCACTAGAAGATGTTTCATGCCAAATATCTAAGCTCTAGCTCTTATGGTTTTTTAAAAGAAGATATTTAAAGTTTTTTCTTTCGGTTGCCATGGCAACCAGAGTTCTGCATGGAATTAAATTCTTTGAACAATTTTTAAAGGTGACCACCAAAGGAACATTCCTGTGAAGTTTGGATGAAATATGCTAAGTGGTTTATGAGGAGATGTCATTTAAAGTAAAAGTTTACGGACGGACGACGGACGCCGGACGGACGGACGGACGGACGGACGCCGGACGAAAAGCGATCACAAAAGCTCACCCTGTCACTTTGTGACAGGTGAGCTAAAAATAAAGGCTGTATGAGCAAAAAGGTTTAAATTTATTTTCTAAACCAGTGACCTTGACCCTAGAGACCACTTACTCCACAAAAAATTAGAGGACCATTAAAGGTATCTACCTACCAAATATGCAAGATATCATTAAATAAATCAAGCAATTAAGAGAAATTACGATAAATCCAACTTGCCGGAATAGGTTAACCAGACAAGGCCCTATTTTCAAAGTGAAAAAAGGTAAATAACTGGGAAACATGAATGACACAGTTATATAACTTGGCAATATAAGTACTTTGTATTGATAAGTAAGTGTGGAAATTATGAAGCCATTAGTATAGATAGAACTTAAGATATTTCCAACTTGCCGTTTAAGGTTAACCATTATTCATTTTCTAAGTGCTGAAAAGGGCAATAACTTGGTAAATATGGAAGCCATAGTTATGTAACTTGACCAGATCATGTACTTTGTATTGATTAGTAAGTGTGTCAACTAAGAAGCCATTGGTACAGGTAGAACTTAAGAAAAATCCAACTTGCCGTTCTAGGTTAACCTTGTACGGACAGACGGACGGACTTTACAGCTTGTACTCATAGACACTTGGTTTCGGGTTAAAAACCCCTTTGAATGCACTCCTGTAGTAAAACGGCAGTGCTGGGACCAAAACATGCAGGGACACATGTCAGGCACACAGATCAGGCACACAGGTCAGGGAAAAACTTTTTCAAGGGAAAACCCTGCAGAACTGGCAACTAGATGAATAAAAATCATTTTAGAGAGCATGACAAATTTACACAAAAAATATCTTTACCATTTTTATTACAGTTCAGGATTTTATGATATAAAGTTATGCTACAAAAAATGATGATCTTACACAGTACATGTGCTTTTTACTCTATCACATCAGTATACATGTATTTCTATTCAGTTAAATAAAATATCACTATTTTTCGACTTATCAATTCAATATTTTTTTGTGATATAACATGAAATTACACCTGTAACCATAGTGTATATTAAGTAATGCTGGAATGCAAAAATAATTTGATTCACACGATTTTTGTCCAGTAAGTGTGCTAAAACTGCTATCTTTACATGCATGTGTTACTGGATATTATACAACAGTGATATCTGATTTAATATTTCATTTTTTCCACTTCCATATAACTTACCAACGATTAACAGAATTTCAGCTCAGGATGTATTTTAAAAAATGTTTTTGTTCATTCAAGCACGAGAAAATAATAAACACATAGCACATCAATGTTGGACAACCAGTCAAGTTTTATTATGCTAAATAATGAATTATTGCTATGTCTTTATGGCAGCTTTTTGTTGAGATTGTTGGAACTGGGTTTGTAGTTTCTGTAATATTTCCTTCTGGGATTCTTGCTTCTTGTCTAAATCTTTGATCATATCCTCATGTCTTTTACTGTAAAATAAAATACATGAAATGAGCCGCGTCATGACAAAACCAACATAATGGGTTTGCCACCAGCATGGATCCAGACCAGCCTGCGCATCCGCGCAGTCTGATCAGGATCCATGCTGTTTGCTATCAGTTTCTCTACTTGTAATAGGGTTTGTAAGTAACAATATCAGCAAAAGATTATGGTAAATGATTATTTTGTGAAAACTGTAACAAGATACCAAAAATTAAAAAAAAAATTGAGAAATGAAAATGATAGCATTTCTGAGGCACAATGGGCCTTTAATTTTTATTTTTTTTTTTAACTTTTGAACTTTATTAGTGGAAAACACCTCAGGTTATTAAATCAAATCTCCCAAGAATCCCTCAGGTGCCTCTATACATCTGAGTATTCTTATCTAAGAAAACCCGATTTTCTAGAAAGTGAGAAATCTCCAAAAAAGTCCTCAGCTCTCTACATGTGCACTTGGGTATTCAAAATCTCCCTTTTCTAAACTGATTATAAGCTTCCTCAGTGAAAGATTCATGAAAGACTATTGGTATAAATGGAAATATTATGAAATCTGAATCCTTCATTAAATAAATGATAAACAATGTACTTACACTTCTCCGCTAATGTAATCAATTCTTTTCTGAACAACTTCTTTGGCCTCAGCAATATCCTGTTTTACAAATACTGGACCAATCATTTTGTAAACATTTGCAGAGGAATCTAACTTTACCAACTCCTGTAAAAGTACCATATAGGAAGTTTCATAAATACATTTACCAAATGGCAATCTCTTGCATTTAAAATGGATCAAGAAAACAGAATAACAAAGTCATATCCTACATGTACCAGATAACAATTTCTTGTATTTTGAAAGGATAAAAAAACAGGAATACAAATTTGCTTCCCTGATAAAATATTCTATTGCTATGATTTCACAATAGAAATTTTAACATCAGCGTTTTGAACAACTTATCCTTTCAATTTAGGTTACATTATTTTCATCCCTTATAGTCCCGTACAGCAAAATACCCATCAAGAGAAAAAGCAAAGCTATAAAAACTACTAATCTGTTAGCTGGTGTACTTATTTGACCTTAGTTTTCATTTTCTATTAATGACAAACCTCATAGTTAACATATATTTAATTATAAATAATTAAATATATTTTTCCTATTTAATTTTAACATTTGAAATCAAAATTTAAAATTCCAAACACATGTATTGCTTAAGTTAGTTTCACATTTTAACTTCCAAGCACATGTATTGCTAAAGTTTGTTTCATATTTTAACTTCTAAGCATATGTATTGCTAAACTTAGTTTCATATAGACCAGGAAAATATGAATCATTACAAACATTGCCTTACCTCTTTTACAAGTGTATTTTCACTAAGTTGTCCATCTAGTACTTGTCTAGCTTTCACAAACTTCTGGTGATCTGTAAAATTTGAATATCTAAATGAGGTATGTACATGTAAATCAGTTATCTAACTTTTCTTTCATCTAAAGTGCATATACAGCTTATGACTTAAAATAAATGTCTTTGATCAATAATGTAACCAGCACAAAGTGCCTCTTTTTTTGCAACAACCTATCTTTTTTCACCCTCGATCAGTTATTAGAATACTTAAGGTAAATACAGTAAGCTAAGTTAGTAGTTCTATTTTCGTCTTTGTATTTTGATAACAAAGTCCCTCAAACTTTGAATGGACTGTTCCATATTCAAAAGCAGGGCAAATTCATAACACAAATTCAACAGGTTCAACTATTAAATTGGAAAATATTAGTGTGAGAACTATGGAAAAATTAAGCAATATTCTATACAAATTACAATGTAGTATAAAAGACTTTTTTGCTATCAGATTCTGTAATCTATATCTACATGTTTCTTTTTTCTTGTGGGGATCATAAAAAATGAAAATACAGTATTTTGTCAAAATAAAAAGCTCTTGATATTAAATACTAAGTATTACTACCCATTAACACAGGCACAAACTCATCACTTAAGGTAGCAATAATTAGCAGACATTACAATCATTATCTTTTCTTCAGTCCATATGCTTATTACCCATAGCCAAAATTTGTACAAGTAACATCCGAATTTATGTACATTTATTTCAAAAGGTTGATTGTTTATGTATATTTTCATTTCATTTGTACAGCTCACAATTAAATTATTATAAAATTTAAGTGACTGATTTTTTATTGATCCTTTGGCAGTTGTAAATATCCGAAACTTTTTCTTAAGACGTCATTGTGACTAAAATATTAACAAATCAGACTGAGACAAATTTTTTGAAAGCACACATGCAATTGAGACCGGGTTTAGACTGTTTCTAACAATTGGTAGAATTTTGTGCATAGCCAGATACATTTAATTTCAACAAAGCATGTTCATGATATATGAAGAGAGTGAAAACGCTTTTGTGCCTGTTATATGCTTTACCATTGACATGTCTATAGTATAATGCTTACATTAAGAGCGTGATTATGCTATTTTGTATAGCCGCTAGTATAGCGCAAATGCCATCACATTGGTGGAATATATCTTCAGACCCCAGAGTCTATTCAAGGATATCGCCGTATATATATCATAGTGAAAAATTGCTAAAGTTATTTAGTAATTCTAAATAATTTCAAAAATGTTAAAGAGAAAAAGTTTTATTAATTGAATCTAATTTCTTTCAAGGAAGTGGCTAGCCGTACGGGCCCGTACGGCTAGCCAAAAGTTCTAGCCGTACGTGACTCACGTACGACTAGCCTGGACACACTGTATTGGCTAGCCGTACGGCACTTTTCAAAATTATATGGAAGTCGAAAATGCATATGTTATTTTGTGTCTTTAAACGACGATTTTAATCAAATCTCCGCATTTGTCCTAGTGTGTTCACTTTAATAAAGAAGCTCCGCAATTTTGCAAAAAAAAAATAAATTGAATACGAGTAAGCGTTGTATAATCTATCTTAATTTTCATGCTTATGATTTGTATGACAGATGAATTGTTAAATCTGTTAATTAAGCACATGGGTCGAATAAATAATGATCGGAGGGGAATAAATAAATAAATAAAAAGAACATTAAAAAAAAACGGTGAAAAGGAAAAAATAATTTAATAATGCAAACGTTCCTTAATGATGGACGATGGACAAACTTCTATACCGTCGGTAATTGACGCAATTATCAGAGCCCAACAACAATTATTTTCGGTGTTTTTTTTTTCTCAATTTAAAAATTAAACTTAATGAAACAAAAAACGATTATTATCAAAATTTTGTAAACTATTTCAATTGATGTTATTTAACTGACGCTATTTTTTCTCGACGTCTTGAGATGACAATTTAAGTACGTACATTCTTTACTGAAGCCATGCAACACGTCGATTAATCTCTAAAAAGTAAACATTCTTGACTTAAATCCTCGCTTAAAGTCATAATTAACATATGTACTTTCGCCTTCCATATTTTTGAAAAGTGCCGCACGGCTAGCCAATACAGTGTGTCCTGGCTAGTCGTACGTGACTCATGTACGGCTAGAACTTTTGGCTAGCCGTACGGCTAGCCACTTCCTTCTTTCAAAGAACACAAAAAAATATCTCAAGATTAAATAATTTTCAGAATCAAGCATTAGACAACAACGTATTTCACTACTTGGCCTTCTGTTTAGCATTCATGAACTCATTTACAGAGCTTAAAATACATAAAAGTTTGCACGATGATTACAAATTGTCGAATTGACCTTTTCGAAAAGGTGAAATCTCGGGTCTCGCGAGACTGCCGTGTAACGCGAGATGACGAGCTCTGGGGAATCGGTGCACTGAGATGGAAAACCATGTAAACAAATAAGGTTTACCACCAAAACGCTGATTTAAGGCTTTTCATTAAGTTGTAAGTTAATTGGACTTATATTTTATCATAATTGCTAAGAATTTTGGAACAGTATGAGAATGCATTCGTAAATTAGAGGTAAAACTGTCTCCAATTTCACGTAAAAAGTGGGTGGGGTAATGTAAACAAAAATCAGTTGACTTACCATAAATTATCACCGATTTTATTTTAAAGGTAGGAAACAATGTATAATAACTGACTTAATTTTTGGTTAATATTTATCTTACTGCATTGTTCATTAATTAGGTTTATTAAATTCAAAAAAGTGTGATAAATATGGTAAACAATAGGCCTACCGTGGGTGTTATTTGTAACTGTTAATAATACATTTGTCACTCAAATTATACTAACTAACTAATTTATTTAACTTAATTTGCAGGTACTATGGGTTGTGATGATTATTGCTGTGTGCCTTTGTGCAACCATAAGAGAAGCCGTGATAGTCCATGTCAAACTTTCTACACAATACCCACAGAACCTAAGTGGCTATATGAACAGTGGCAAGCACGCATTAAAAGGTATTACAAAGATGAAACGGGCAAACTCAGAAAGTGGGAAGCAACAGATAACCATCGTATTTGTGACTGCCATTTTACGGAGGAGGAAAAATCTACAATTTTACATCCTAAATGTCGTAAGCCTGGAAGAAAACTTGTTTTGCCATCAATATTTCCTAACAGATTGACAAGCACAAAAAAGCAGAGAACCACCTCAAAGGCGACCAACAGAGAATATACTCCTCCCATGTCAAAAAGTAAACCAAGAAAACTGTATTTTGTAAGTAGTTCATCTTCTTCATTTTAATTTTTGTTTTTTTAAATACACTCTAAACTTTGTATAACTTTTAGTTTAAGAAATCTGAAATAAATATAAGACAAAATTATGCAAAATATAACCCGACACACAAGTAATTGCTACATAAGGTCACAGTTCACATCACATTCATACATAATCATATGACTCAATTTTTTTAATTTTAACTTTTGCTTTTTAAATGATGGAACATATTTAAATGTTAGCTTTAATTTTTCCAGGCAACTCAGATCATATTTAAATGTTAGATCTAATTTTTTCAGGCAACTCCATTACGGTGCGAAAATAATGACTTGAGCGACATTCCAACAGATGAACAATTAAGAGTTGATGAGGTTGAAAATGAAGACTTCGAGATACTAGTAAGTTGACCGGTTGGGCAATTTCACTTATGAACTTATCATAGTAAAATTAAAAAATATTTATATTTTAGCAAGACTTCTCACATAAGTGGCAGCGTGGCTGAGTGGTTAGCATGTCTGACTAGTAATCTAATGCTTGCTAACCGCAAGGGTTCAAACCCTCTTGGGGACAAGCCATTGTTTCCTTGAGCAAGAAGCATTCATTGCTTAGTACTGGTTGGTGCCAGGAAGAGAATCAAGTCTTAATAAGCTTATATCTTCCAACACAATCTTTCAACACAGTCAAACTAAAATTAATGGTGGCGCGATAGCTCAGTTGGTTAAACCACTGACTATCACTGCTGAGGTCCCGGGTTCGATCCTGGGTTACACCCTTGGGATTTTTCAGAGACACTTTCAGTGTTTCCCACCTACATAGAGGTGTACTGGTAAGAAATCCAGGTAATCCTCGCATGTATCAGTGCTATACACTGGGCATGTAAAAGAACCAAGGGGTCTATTCAATAAGAGCTAGGGACTGGTTCCCGGATTCCCTTGTATCTTAAAGCTGTTTCTTAAATGTATACAATGTATACCTGCCTGTAACACTCGTAAGAGGGGTTGGCAGTATCCAGAGATAGATAGATAGATAATCTGTATAAACAAATATAGCTATTTACATTGAATTGCCTGTTCTTTTTATGTATTTTTTGTAAGATAATTATGTATATACCTTTAATTTACATTCTATTCTTTAAATTGTTTATGATAAAGTTTTCCCTTCATGTACCTTTAAAAGAACAAGGTCACTATAAAGTGTTGATGAAAAAGTATCCATTTCATGAACCTTTCAAAGAACTATGTCACCTGTTGACTAATATAAATTACACAACGTTGTAATAGAATATTTAACTCATTATATTAATAATATGTTTTCATTGACAGAGTCAATCAAGAGAAAGCGAAGAGGAAGAAAGCGTAGAGCAGGAGATGTGGGTTCCTCATGGCCATGATTATGTGAAGACACAGACAGATGAGTCATCTTTTGAGCTCCTTGAAAAAGAACCGAGTTTGAAGTATGTATTAGAAACCGCCAAAGTGAATGAAGATCTAGCAGATAAATTTACAGTAGTGAATGAAAATTGTCAGGTTCTCTCCCTGGATAATGCCAAGACAAATCCAAAGATATTTAAATACTATACAGGCTTTTCATCATATGAAGTTTTTGAAGCTTTATATAAATACTTAGAGCCTAAGGCTTCTTTTATGAAGTACCCATATGGAGAAAGAACGCTTTCACATTCTCATTTCCACACTAAATTCTCTAAAAAGCCTGGTGTAACTCGCAAATTCAGTTTAAGAGAGGAAATGTTTATGACTCTAGTCCGTTTACGAGTAGGTGTGCCAGTTGCAGACATGGCAACTAGATATGGTATTGCTGAGTCAACATACTCTAGCATTTTCACCGCGTGGATATGTTTACTGGCAATAGAACTGGAAAAAATCTGCAAAGTACAAAATGAATGTGACAACCCAACTGAAAAAGCCGAGTGTTTTTCTGAATTTCAGAATTTGAAAATAATTCTAGATTGTACTGAACTGTTTGCAGAAACGCCTTCTTCATTGGCAGCACATAAACAAGTTTTTTCTAATTACAAACATCATAGTACTATGAAATTTCTAGTGGGCATGAACACAAGTGGAGCAATAACATACATATCGGAAATGTATGGAGGACATTCTTCTGACAAATATATTACTAGTGAAAGTGTTGATTTACTGGGTGCCCTTAACCCTGGAGAAAAGGTGATGGTTGACAGAGGATTTACAGTGTCAGAAAACTTACCGCCTGGTGTGAATTTGATTATGCCTTCATTTAAGCACAAAAATAAATCGCAAATTTCACAAAGAAAGGAAGTCAAACGAAACAAAAAAATCTTCTGAAGCTAGAGTAAACATAAATAGAACGTTGCATTAGACGCAAAAAAAAACAATTTGAAATATTTTCAAAGAGCATGAAAATGACCCCAGAAAGACTTTTTAAACGAAATATTGTTTAAAACATGTGGGCTATCTGTCAACTTTCAAGGATTCCCTTTTCCAAAAAAGTTACCTGATGCTAAATCCCTTGAAATGAAAGAAGTTTCAATGCATAAAACATTTAAAATGGTTCCAAAAAACTCAGCAACACCCCAGCCTTTTACAAACAAGAAACTTTTAGTGCATGTGTATTAAGAAAACCTCATTAAGATTCATATTAAGTTGTTTTTCATTTTGATGGAAGTAATTTTCGCTAGGATCTATATTTTACAAAATGGTATGTGTTTGGCTCAAGAGTTGATTTGAATGTTGATATACAACATGTACTTAGATTAACATATTTTACTGGGATATCATCTACTTAACTGCTACAGTTATTTAGTTGTGTAAAGTCACCTCTTTCACAATAGGTGCTGACCTGATATCATATAAGTTCTACTTCAAGTTAATTTATTTTTGTAGATAATTTTTCTTTTTGTCATGTCTTTTATAATAAAATAGGTGTGGATTTGGTATGGTGCTGACTAGATATTATATAAGTTTCATCTGCAAGTTTATTTTTTTTAAAAGTTTATTTTGTCAGGTGGTTCACAAGATGTGTTGACTTGAAATCAGTCCTATTTAATTTTTTTGTGTGTGTGTGCGTTTTTTTTGTTTTTTTTTGAAAATGCTAGTCTTTTTGCCATGTCTTTCACAATTATGAGGTGCTAACCCGATATCATATAAGCACTAAGTACTATAAGTTATTTATCTTTGTAAATATTAGTACCTTTGTTTTTATAGTTAATAGTCTATTTGTCACTTTGTTCACAATATGTGCTGTTTTTATAGTTATTAGTCTATTTGTCACTTTGTTCTACTGTAAGTTATTTATTTTTTGTAAATACTAGTCTATTTGTTATAAATGTCTTTCACAATTATTGGGTGTTGAACTGATATCATATAAGTTAAACTGCAAGTGATTTATTTTTATAGTAAGTGGTTACTTTGTTCATAATATGTGGTGACCTGATATGTAAGTTGTACTGAAAGTTATTTCTTTTTAAAGATAATAGTCTATTTGTCATGATGTTCACACTAAGTGCTGACCTGATATCATGGCTGTGATATCATATGAGCCGCGTCATGACAAAACCAACATAGTGCGTTTGCGACCAGCATGGATCCTGATCAGACTGCGCGGATGCTGTTCGCTATCAGTTTCCTTACTTGCTATAGGGATTGTAAGCCAACAGTATGGATCCTGATCATACTGCATGGATGCGCAGGCTGGTCTGGATCGATGCTGGTCGCAAACCCATTGTTGGTTCTGTCATGACGCGGCTCATAAGTTCTACTTCAAGCTATTTATTTTTATAGTTACTAGTCAATTTGTGAGGTTGTTCACAAGATGTGCTGACCTGATATCATAAAAGTTTTTCTGCAAGTTGTTTTTGTAAATATTGTTCCATTTGTCATGTCTTTCACAATAGGTGCTTTCTAGTTGCTGTAGTGTGTAATTAACTATTAGGACATGAACACTTGAGTAACGTGTACTTTTTAAGTTTTTTTTTGTATTTGTTAATCTGTGTACTAGTTCTGTTGCCATTTCTTTCTCAGGAAAATACATACTGATCTTGTTGTTTTACTTATATTAATTGGATATTTTACACTCAAGTATCATATCAAGTTGTGACATTTTCCATGTATTTTTTACATTACACTGAAAAATTACTGTCAAGAAATAATTGCTTAAAGATGATAAATAACCTCGCATGCATAGTTAGATGATTGATCTCATTTTGTGATATATTCTTAATGCTCAATTTAAATCCTATTTATTGTGATACTGAGATGAAATAAAAAGTATTTTCAACAGATTCCTGTGTTTTTTTCAATAATTAAACCCAGTCCACATTTAAGACTCTTTTGGGTTTATACTTAAATGAACACCTAGTATACATCTCAAAGCTGTTAAAGGATGACCTACTTAAAGGGACTCCACTGAGGTTTTTGACATGACAAAACTGGAAATAATTTTTCGATATAAATGCTCAGTTTGATGTAGGTCTAGATCAGTAACTTGTGTGCAAATTTTAGATCATTCGCAGTTGTGGTTTATCTAGGACAATACTTCAAATTGTGAAAAATGACCCAAATGGAAAAGCGTTGAAACGCTTTTGAGTGAAAATCGTATCATAAATAGCACAAAAATACGCTTTTCAGTTCATATTTAGTATATTTCTGAATTATTTTTGCATATCTTCCTGTATTACGTGCCCCAGCTGATCTGTGTAACAAAATAAATTTTATGATTTTAGATTTTTGAACCTCAGTGGAGTTCCTTTAAGGTAATGCAAACCATTAGGATTAAACTCTTGGAAATATAATTTGTTTGATTCCAGTGAGTCGATTCCATCGAGTCGTGTAATCAGCCATATTTCTGTACTCATTATTGGTAATATCAATCATCACTTATTCATCACCAATCACAAAAATTACTACAAGTGCTTATGTTCTTAAGAAATAAAGAGAAAAACATTCATTTAACTAATATGTTTAATAACTTTATTTTAAAACACAAAAAGGGAAATTTAAAAAAAAATAATTTGTTTTAAATTTTTTTATTTTATCAAATTTTTAAAATTTCCCCCCCTTTTTAGGCAATACTTTTATCTAATTTTAAAAAGAATTTTTGATAAAAGCCCCCCTGAGTTTTCTTCCCAATTTAAAAGTTAAAGCGGATCAATACCACACAGTTTACACTTTTTGAAAATCACTTTACACTTAGTTTATCTTATTATTGAAATCAAAGTTATAAGAATGATCAAAAACATAATAAAAAAATGAACAAACTACAAACACATTAGAGGTACAATTAGGCATATTATGGCTATCTCCTTTTTTGGGTGACAACTTTACTACAAGCATTCAGAAACATCTGAAATTTCTTGAGATAACAAAAATACTTGTTCAGCTCCTTATATATCAAAACAAAATCTCTTTTTTTTTAGTTTCACTAATTTCTCAGCATGGAAGATTTAGTTTTGCTTCTATTTCAACCATACGTTGCCATTTATATTAAAATTCTATTTCACAGTTTTTCATACAATCTGAACAAAACCATTCTGGTTCAACATCAAAATTGTCTGTATCTGGTGTATATTGGACACAAATCCAGTGAAACCATTTTCCACATCCACAAAAACACTCGCAGTAAATACTTGCTTCAGTGTCGTCATTGACCTCCTCAATTATTTTGTCATTACATTTGCCACAGAAGTAGTTTCCACTCAGCTTACTAATTTCTTTCTGTACTTCGTTTCTGGCACTTTTCTGATTTAAACTATATTGACCAAACAGAGCACTACCAGACTCATATTGGTTGGAAGTCATTACTGGTAGCACAAACTGTTCAAAAAAATACTGTAAGTTGGATTCAAGCTGTTTCCAGTACAATTCATTGTATTCTATTGTTATCACATGGATTTTCTTTCCATCAAAAATAACTAAATCACTTAATGGTATGCCTGATACTCCCATCTGACCTTGTATTTGGCTGTAATATGCGTGGGTTTCTTTGAGGGTCAAACTGTGTCCTTTCTTAGAGATGAAGTCAAGATTTTCAACGGAAGTGCCTTTACTTACACAATTGTAGGGACTTTTAATTTCTACTAGCCTTTGCCCATGACAGTCACATCTGAAAATTCTATCTGGAGAGGCACCAATATAGCATTGCTTTTGAGAAATAATTAACCCACTTTCACTTACTACACAATTTTTGTGTCCTAGTTTCTTTTCCTCATTATAAAGTTCTGCACCTTTTGCTTCACTATTTATACCATATTTAGTTGCAGCATTGCCAGAAAATTTGTTTTTATTAATTATACTGTCAACTAAATTTTGGGTTGAATTTTCAGCCTTGCCAGATTTTTTTATTTTCCTTACATTTGCCTGGATCCGGTGAAAAATAGATGCTGTCAGCATACCCTGCCTGTGCATATGCCAGTCGACCGAAGAAGACTGGCCACGTGTAATGTTCTCTATTTCTTGCACAACTTCCTTCTCAACTACAAAGGAGTGGTTTATAGAACTTTTTTTGTTAGCAACATACAACTGAACACGTTCCTTGAGAATTAATGGCTTTGTGGAAGTAGTAAGTTCTTGCTCTTTACAAGGAATAAGTATTTCACTTTCTCCATCTATACAGTCAGACAGTTCAATCACAGGTGGCCTTTCATTAACTAAAACTTCATTGCTTGGATTCAGTGTCTGTGAAGCAATTGTCATCCAAGGCACATTTGGGCTTGCAAGACATAATGAGGCATGAAGTGTTTGTAAATCAGAGAGATTAACAGCTTGAAGATGTTCAGGTACTGGATTGTACTTGTTTGCACGATACTGTTTTTGTTGTTTCTTCAATTTCAGGTCAACATGTTTCAAAACTTTTGGTTCCACTTTGGAACCTCGTGGAACAGTCCAACGACACAGCTTTTCTGTGCAACTTTGGCCATCTGGAAGATAACGGTAACCGCGCAGTATGAACTCGTAAAGACCAAACATCAGACCAGCCACATGAGTGCAGGCTTCACCTAGACCTGCTACACACATACATGTTGCACCGACTGGTTCTCCTGTTTCTTTCAGAATTACTATCGTATTGTACTGTGTACCACTTGTGTCAAAGGACGGATTAGAGATACACTTGACTGCACAAAAACCACTTATTTCTTGCAAATCATGATACTGGTATCCACTTATATGGTTGGACTCCCACAAATCAAATGATCTTAATGCTTTGTAGCACTTCAGTGTTTTCTCTGTGAAAACTTCATAATCTCCATCGCCTTTAACTGTTATGTCATGAGATGCCATTAAGTAATTCAACACATTTTCAATTTTCATATCTGGGACCTTTCGAATGTCTGTTGTCCAACCATCCTCAAGTTTTCGTACATATTCAATCGTTGCATGAAAAGGGTCAATATTTTCCTGATTAGTGGACAGGTTTAAATGCTTGGCAATCACTGTTATCTTGTTGTTCCGCTTTCCCTTTAAAGATAGTCCAAGGCTTCTACTTAGTCCTGTCAACTGTGTGTTGGATAAATTGCTCAGATCCCTGAATGTGGATGGTCTTGGAACAGAATCCTGTAGAAAAAAGAATATTTAATTTATGTTGTGCAGTTTTCATTTTAATAGGTTAAAGTGACATTATGCTCATATTTTCATAGTCAAGTTGAGCTGAATTGACTTTATATTTCAAAACATTGACACACAAAATGATGTTTGACCAACAGTTGATATTAAAAATGTTGGGGATAAAATTATAAATCTGCCTTACATTTAAAAAGACTGCCCCACTCTTTTAATAAACTAAGTGTGATAGGTAAATTCTAATGGATATTTACAGAAATTTTGTTTCGATCTGTGCATTATTTATTGCTTATGCGAACTCAATTATTAAATTAAAAAGAATTATGGCAAAATGAAAGCTTATTTTGATTTTCACCGGTTCACTCACTATATACCCTTGGATGGGCATGTCACTTTAACATCATTCAATAACATTTTAAAAGAAATTCAATTAGGCCCGTCATTGGATATTTTGATATTAATATATATTATCTCTATTTGACATTCAGTTCTATAATGCTTCAATATTGAATACACTTTTCTACTTGTCTCATTCTTGTGTAAATATCATATGAATCAGCAGATACAAACAAATGATCATAAGACAAAAGACTCAGTTGTATAGGTTTTAAGTAGCAAGTGCAAAACTCAGCCTGAGCAGAACCACCAACCTTCTGTAAGGTTACTGGATAGATTCTTAAGACACCAGAGGGAAATGAACCTGCAGAGGTGAATGGCATATTTGATATCAGAGACCAGAAGCACTAAACAATTGCCGGCTTAAGTTTGTGTAGTTATTTAAGAGTAATTGGTAATTACATGTTTGAACAGTGCATTTAATACTTACATTGAAACACTCCTTTCCTATGTGTTCAGGCCTTTTCCTCTTCATTGTGGCTTTTCACTAAAGGTTTCAGTAGTTGGCAAAATGGCAAGTGTAACAGTTATAACACTTTGGTTACCAGACGCACATAATCTGAAAAAATGAAATATATAAAACAGTTTAACCTTTGGCACTATTCCATAGGTTTTAAAAATGTCAGGAAAAAGGCAAATTAAACTTTCACTATTTAATTAACATTTTTCATTAGAAATCATAAATGACAAAAGTGACCTAATGATTAACCGTCCGATAAAGTGTCTGTCCCTCAATCCAACCTGGATGAATGTGTTTCAAGAGCCCAGCTTCACATATCTAAGAGAAATATCATAGCGTCAATTTTCACCGACATTTTAGTAAGAGGTCTTTTGACTCACACCGTCATTTTAAAAATTGTATAAGTAGCCAGTACCAAGCCGGACCTAAGTAAAACCACCAATATTCTGTAAGTTAGCTACAATGAATGAATCCAATGTCCTTGATGGGAATCGAACCCATAGATGTGAGGTGTATAACACAAGTATTCAACCACTGAGACCCACACTGGCCAGAGTATGTGCAGGTATATAATATAGCTTAAAAGTTTAATTGGCTTTAACAGCGTCTGCTTTACTTACATTGAAAAACTTCTTTCCTGTGTATTCTGGCGTTTTCCTTTTCATTGTGGCTAACACTTAAATCAGGCACCAGAATTTTTGGAAATATGGTAACACCTTGTTGATAATTATTCTACCAGGCTGATCAAATCTGAAAACAATGAAATACATGATGTATATAAAACAAATCAACTGTTTACATTGATTAGTTCAATATGAAACTGTAGAAAATCAGCTCTTTCTTTTTCAAGTAAACAGGTAAATGGTGAAGGTGTAACGGCTGGGAAAAGGTATCTATTTATCACACTGTTTATTTGGAAAAGAGTCAACTCGGCCCTATACCAACTCGGCACGGGTCAACTCGATTTTAGTCAGAGGTCTTTTGACTCACACCGTCATTTTAAAAATTGTATAAGTAGCCAGTACCAAGCCGGACCTAAGTAAAACCACCAATATTCTGTAAGTTAGCTACAATGAATGAATCCAATGTCCTTGATGGGAATCGAACCCATAGATGTGAGGTGTATAACACAAGTATTCAACCACTGAGACCCACACTGGCCAGAGTATGTGCAGGTATATAATATAGCTTAAAAGTTTAATTGGCTTTAACAGCGTCTGCTTTACTTACATTGAAAAACTTCTTTCCTGTGTATTCTGGCGTTTTCCTTTTCATTGTGGCTAACACTTAAATCAGGCACCAGAATTTTTGGAAATATGGTAACACCTTGTTGATAATTATTCTACCAGGCTGATCAAATCTGAAAACAATGAAATACATGATGTATATAAAACCAGGGCTCTCAGTAGGGTCAGAATTTCACGAGTCAAAGACTCTTTGGCCAAAATTTTCATGAGTCAAATCATTTTTTTCTAGTGTCATTTGACTACATGAATCATTTTTATGTTACAACAAGGGTGCCATAGTCACAAAATACGCCCGTTTACGAAAAAGCTTTAGATGGAGATGGGGGCATTATGGATAAGTGACCATTTGTGCTACAATCCATCAATAAATGATGACTAAATGGTCCCTATAACCATCTTCAAATTTTTATCTGAACTTTGACCTCTATGTGTAACCTTGACTTTGGTCGCAGGGATCTGAATTTTGCATGCGACACTCAGCCTCACAATGATGAACATCTGTGCCAAGTTATATTGAAAACCCCCTATGAATGTAGAAGTTTTGCTCCGGACAAGCGTTTTTCAATGAGCTCTAAGTGTGACCTTGACCTTTGACCTGGAGACCTGGATCATGCATGGAGCAATACATATCATGGTGGTGAACATTTCCATAAAGTATTATAAAAATTCTTCCATACATGTAGGAGATATGCTCCAGACAAAATCTGGATATTTCACCATCTTTAGTGACCTTGACCTTGCATATATTGACCTAAAGTACATGTGCCACAGCCGTAGTCATTATAATGACCATTTGTGTTACAATCCCTCAATAAATGATGATTAAATCGTCCCTATACACATCTTCATATTTTTATCTTTTTTTAAACGGGCGTATAAAAAGTACATGTAATTGTAATTTAATAACTAAAAATTCTGATTTAAGATTTTATTCTAGGGAAATACATTTCATTACAATTCTTAATCTTTGAATGAGCTGAACTGATATTTACTTGAAAATTAAAATATTATTTAAATTTCTATGAGAAAGTATTTACATTTATAAGTAATTACTGTATGATCTTTATGAACAAATACCAAGTCTACAGAACACCATAGTTATCACAGTTAAGAAATCTTGACCAATGAATGAAACATGTGCAAATAAAGTTACATTCTTTAGAACATACTCAAGTCCAAGAAAGAGGATTATTTCATGCCCTTTGATTAAATTCTATTTTTAGAATTGAAAGTGAAAGTAGATCAAGGGAAGTAATTCAGTACGTCATATCTAAAAATAGTAATTACTTTGTTGTCGCCCTTTTGATTAAATTCTATTTACAAAATCTGGATATTTCATCATCTTTAGTGACCTTGACCTTGTATATATTGGACCTAAATTATATGTATCACAGCCATAGTCTTGATAATGACCATTTGTGTTACAATCCCTCAATAAATGATGACTAAATGGTCCATATACACATCTTCATATTTTTATCTGAACTTTGACCTCTATGTGTGACCTTGACCTTGGC
This sequence comes from Ruditapes philippinarum, assembly GCF_026571515.1. Classification (NCBI taxonomy): domain Eukaryota; kingdom Metazoa; phylum Mollusca; class Bivalvia; order Venerida; family Veneridae; genus Ruditapes; species Ruditapes philippinarum. Next base: position 74,737 of record NW_026860751.1, on the reverse strand, counting down.
CGCAAGGACCTGAATCTTGCACGCGACACTCCGCCTCACAATGGGTGAAACATTTGTGCCAAGTAATATTGAAATCCCTCTATACATGTGGAAGTTTGCTCCGGACAAGCATTTTTCAATGAGCTCTAAGTGTGACCTTGACCTTTGACCTAGAGACCTGTTCATGTGCGCGACACTGCTCCTCATAGTGGTGAACATTTATATGAAGTTTCATTAAAATCCCTCCATACATGTAGGAGATATGCTCCGGACAAAATTGGACGCCGCCCGCCCGCCAGGGGCGTTCCCATAATACGTCCCGTTTTTCAAACGGGCGTATAAAAATGACTGTATTGGAGGTCATTTTTGGAGATTCCAAAGTCTAAATTGACTGAAAAAATCCATAATTATAAATGTCTATACCTCCCCCCCTCCTCCACCTAAAAAAAAACAAATCAAACCAAAAAATGAATTGCTGTGAAAGAATAAAATAAGCAGCAGCTTTTCTGATTAAATGTATAAAATATAAAAAGAATTATCTTTACTGGTAGATCTATGCTATATCATATTTATTTTAAATACCAAAATGTACCTTGGAATATTTAATGGAAAAAGAAATAACAAATGCACCGTTACTCCAAGTAATATAAACCTTTAAAAGCAATCAATAATTGACACCTCAAGTATGTAATTCTTATCAGTTGTGTAGAGCTATTTTTAGCACGGTCAAATTGCAGCCACTGAATTGTCGCGCTTCAGTGCACAGGGTATAAACAATTGCCGTGTGTAAAGCATTTTATACACGGCTTAAACTGCCTGTTGGCATTTTTAATGAGTGAGGTTTGACAGATGTAGGATTTGATAGGTAATTAGGGGTGGATTAACGGTAATTACTATTGCATAGCTGAAAATCCCATGTGGCAAATTGACTCTTGAGCAGATTTTATCACGTGTCAAATTTGTGCATTTCCCGATTTTCACGAGTCAAAACCCGGATCCCCGTGTCAATCGAGAGCCCTGTAAAACAAATCAACTGTTTACATTGATTAGTTCAATATGAAACTGTAGAAAATCAGCTCTTTCTTTTTCAAGTAAACAGGTAAATGGTGAAGGTGTAACGGCTGGGAAAAGGTATCTATTTATCACACTGTTTATTTGGAAAAGAGTAAACTCGGCCCTATACCAACTCGGCCCTATACCAACTCGGCACGGGTCAACTCGGCCCACCCTACAGTAATATATCCAACGTATTTACTTTGCATGTTGTTAAGGTAAATGAATAAGAAGAAATATCTTATTATCATATTTAATAATTGTTCTTCTGCCGAAATAAAGTACATTTAGAAAGAAAGTGTTATTTATTTGTAAATAATAAAGATCTAATAAAAATATGTTTCCTTAGATGCATTTTGTTTGTAAAGTAATATCAAATAAGAAATGAAACAAAAACGTGTTTACTTAATATCATAAGCTTCTAATTAATTGCAAATTTAAATGAATGGGTCAATCATAATTATCACCTGATTAATCGGTATCCACACAGTGATTGATAATAATAGCTTGTAACAATATATATTTCAACACATTGTTTGACACTGAAAGTATTAAAATTTACGGTTAAACCTAACAGATAGAAGATATTTGTTTGTTTTGCATGTAAGATTGAAATATAATTTCACTGAGTAAACACCAGATGCAATATTTTCACAAGTGGCGTAGCTACGAGTGAAAATATAATAGCTGGTGTTCACGAATGAAATATATTTCAATCTTATATGTAAAACAAATAAATTTTCTTTTTATTTCATGCTATTTTAGGGATTTTAAGTATATTTTTACTGATTTTGCCGCGTAACGTCACACATTCTCCTATGTGACGTCATCACATCATGATGTCACATCATCAATTCTGAAATATAGTTCTGTTAATTTTTCTCTATTTTTTGTTACATTTTCAGTGATTTTTTTACAAACTCATCAGTGTGGGTCCTTAGTACTCGCTGGGCTATAAATCTATGAGTCCCATAATTTAGCCGACAAATCCAAGTTACAAATCTTAATACTGCTTAAGTGATATGACAGGTTATTAACAATGGAATGGAGAAAAAAATGAATTTGATTTCTATATTAATTACAAATGCTTCTGATACTGAAATTATTCAAAAAACTGTCAAATAAATTTAATATGTTTATTTCCATTAAATTTAGTTTGGATATTAATCAAAACTTCATTTTTTCCTTAATATTTTTAAGCTTACTATTAGTATAGCACATTATTATATCTTAGCTGGACCTAGAATATGATGATGACATAAGTTGAACACTATTTGGCATTAATTTTAATTCCAAATTTCTGTCAGACAGGACTCCCTACTTAGAAAAAGTATGCATCCAAAAGATGCACATTATTTGAAACTTTGCATCCATAGCAAATTCATTGAGTTCTGGACTCAGGATGCAAAGGTAAAAAAATCACTGCATTTTTACATGATGTATGATGAAATCGACTTTCTTTTCCTAAAGAAGCAAAATTTACGCATGCCGGCAACTATAACTGCTTGTTATTTCATTTAGTTATGATTTTCTTTTCATGCGCATTTAGATATAGTCCGGTTACATTGAAAATTATATTTTATAAATTTCACTAGTGGTTTATCAGAATATAATCATCTGATATATTACAATAAAACACTGGAAAGCATAAAATAAAAATACAGTGAGATACCCAAATCTTGCAATTTCTACTGATAAGAAAACCCTGTCAGCTGCTAAAAGGAAACTGTCAATCCGTGTACATATAATTACAATAAATAGTGATAACACAAACCTAATATTAATAATTGAAAGTGGGCCGAGTTGACCATTGCTGAGTTGGAATAGGGCCGAGCTGACTCGGGGCCAAGTACGTTTTAGGGCCGAGCTGACCCGGAGTCATTTATTTAAGGTGAGCTATTCAAGGAAAAGGCATTCAATTTAATGGGAAAAAAAATTGAATATATTTTATTTTTTATTAATTATGAGACATTGTGTAATTATATACTTTTTTTTCGAGTGACTTTCTTAGACCTGTTCACTCTTCTGTTCAGTTAAAAAATCTTAACCCACTTTTTAAGTTAGTTTCGATGTCATTGATCAGCTGATCAAAATAAAAATATTTGATGACCATGCTTCCATAAAGTTCATTATTCAAATTAAACATAACAGCATGTTTAAAGCATAATTACTAATTTAATAAACAACAAATTCATCAACTCTATGCTATTGTTTACTTTCCATCTTACCCCACCCACTGTTTAAAAAGTACCGCTAATTCAGAGACTAACTACATAAATAATATACATTATTAACCCTATAACGAATTATTGGCATTTAACTTACATATTTCCAGTTAAGCTGACAATGTTTTACAGTCTCAATTCGTATTTTTATCGTTTATATCGCAGAATCATAAAGCATTCCTTCTATAGGCATATAGCGTCAATGATGGCGTCGATTCCCCAGAGCTCGAAATCTCGGGAAGCGCGAGAGCGAGAGTTCAGGTTTTCGAATTCGTGAATACTTGCCCTCACATGTTCATATTTCACATATTTCCGCGACACATAAACTCTAAATCATTAGAATCTACAAGAAAAACATATTCTAAACAATTACTGTCAAAAAAAGCCGTTAATGGATTTTTACTGATAAATTCCAAACAAAAAAAGTTTCTTACCTTTTTGTAGCGCTTGGAATTTCTCTAATTCTGTTGTCAACTTTTTTTGCAACTCGGAATCCATTTTGGTACCCATTTTGTTATGTCTGTTTCTATTGGTTGCTTTTCACATTTGAACCAATCAATGACCACGATACTTAAAACGAATTGTCACACCGGTGTCGAAGTATATTTCTGCTGATGCAATTCCTACCAAGAGTGAACCGAAATGATGCAAAGAGTTTACACACATTTGCTACGGGTGCGATGTTTCTCTGTGTTGACAAGTCGTCAAATTTGATTGTTTATGCTTTTTAAGCTGTTGACAAATATTTTAACGTTTTACTTTTATTGTTTAGAGTGTATCCTATGCCAAGGTTTATTGTGATTGAAAATACTGGCAAAATTTAACCTTTACTTAATTTTTGAAGTTGTAAACTTCATTTGAAAAAATTGATATTTCATGTCATTGTTTCTGCAAATTTGATTTTCTAAAGCTTTGAAAGTGACATATTTTTTATTTTACTGATCTTGTACCAGTTGACGTCTTTTTTTTCTGGTGTCACAGACTTAAATTAATTATGTAATTAAATTCCATTGTTTCTATCATAGTTTTTGGTTGGCATGTAATGTAATGGGACTGACAAGATAAGCATCTAAATGACAGTCAATCTTTCCCTTAGTTTAGTGTTTAAATATACTGTTTTCATTAAAAATTACGGCAATCTCCTGGATTTTATAGATCCCAAATTATTTTCAGGAGTATAACTTGTATATGATAAACTAACAAAATGGAATAAACCTTTATATACTGCTGGTTAAGACTCTGGGGTATACTACAGACAAAGGAGAGTGTACCTTTTCACAGTGATCAACATGACAAATTGGCGGCGTGTGTGCTTGATTGTAGAAAAGATTAAGAGATGCGAATCCCCAAACTCCGCGCAACGGTTACGCTACGGCCAGTAACCACTGCATTCACACAAATCACATGATGATGGTCTTATCACATGATTGTGTAAAAATGGCATATAGGCCAATGAAATCGTTGAAAAATGTTGTGTGATAAACAGCGACATTAAAACTTGAACTCTGGTCTCAAATATGTCGATATGATTGAAAAAAAAATTGATTTTTGTAAAGCGTAGAGTCGAAATTAATAATTACTTGAATGATTTCTCTTTCGAGAGGGGTCATTGTTTTGGAAATAAACGGTGCGGTATTAAAATTTTTAAAAATTATTTTCATAATATTTATGTTTCCAAAATTATTTTTTATTTTAGTTCACATCTAACACCTATCGGTCTTGAAACATTAGCAAAACCGTGTTTACTTTTTAAAATAAATATAAAAATTGAAAAAATTCATATCGTCAAAAATCTTGACGAAAATGTTGTGATGGCAGAGATCTAATCCTGTAAGGGGAGATCACTGCGTAGGAGATTGGCGAATCCCCTGTTGCTTGTACCATTACATGTATATACGGCACCCTATAGCCTGGGATTCAGGCGTTAACATTTTTTGCTTATTCATAACATACCCGCTATTTCATACTTGTTCCTGATTTTGATAATATCATGTTGATTTGCTGAAAAGAAGCACATAAAAAAATTGACAGACTGGAACCCAAGCTAAGGCCCCTAAGCTTGGGTAAATGTCATTTAAAAAAAAAAAAAAATTCATAAAGAAGGGATTCATTTTTTATTAGTATATCATATGCGACGAAGCATGCAAAAATAGCATGATGTATGGCTCAATTTGTATGTCTTAGATGCATATTATTTTTTTTTAAGGTAAGAGGCATTGCAGCTCGTATATTAATATAATTGTAAATATTTTAAGTGTATAAAATTCTGCATTTCAGCATTCAAGAACACAAAGATGTCCATGTCGATCAGTCACTTCTCAGGTACCTAGGACTTCGCCATTAAAGAAGCCTTTCTGGAAAGATGCCAACAATTATTTATTGGTAATAAAGCAGTACTCAGAGCACCTAATAGTTTTTGGAATTGATGGCATTTTAGGGATAGCATCTGAATAAAAACTGCATGCATTCACAGGGCTGGCAAAATCTAATTTGGATTTATCTAAGAATTTTTAAACTTGGTCGTATGATATATATAGGGTAAATTTTTTAAAATTCCACTTGTACGTACAGGCTGTGGGACAATCTGGGCAATATGGAAAATAGATTTTGCCGCCCCTGATTGAGATGAGCAAACAAATTTTTGTTAAGGTAGTCAAATACTACAATGTTCTGGAAATAACTGATTTACTACAATATTAGTTGATGTTAGAATTTTTTGGGCGGAAAAACATTACAGTAAGACTACCTCAAAACACAAACTTTTGCTATTACATTGTACCATTTATTGCTGTTTAATGTAGCATTTATATTAAAGCTGCACGCCTTTTCATGAAAATCAACTTGAAAAAAAAGTAATGAGATTTTAAGAAAAGTAAAAGATTCAAGATAAAAATAATAATTTCTATTGCATGTGCAATAGATGACCAAATTTGCAATATTTTTCACCATATTTCTACTTTGATTGATTGATTTATTTGTGTGTATATATATATGTCATATTACAAAACAAATTAAGACAATTTATCACAGTTATATCTATCACATTGTTTTTAACACATTAATTAATTGAAAAAAAAAAAACTTTACATTCATAATTAAATCAAAGATCTTGTTGACTTCAAGACAATATATACAACACAGGATAACCCATGAAAGTTCAATATAAAATAGAGAACTTATTTCCAATGGGGTCCTTTGATGGTAAAGAATATATTTTCTTGAGAACTGGCATTCAGGTCCATACTTAGAGATGATATACTGGACTGATGTTAAATTTCTAAGATCAAATAATATTAATTTCTATTGCACATTATGTTAATTACATATATCACATATTTGCAGGAATAATACTATGAATATGACTAGTTAACACACCAATGAAAGATATCTATTTATATATATCACAAAAACCAATCACAAGATACATATAAAACATACTATATTGATTAAAACAATTATCTCTAAAACTAATAAAAAATAAAATCAGCTTGTTCAAATTGTTTCATATTTTTGCTTAGTTCAGCTTTTACTTTCTTTTTAAAGTTAAAAAAGTTACTTTCCTTTTTAATATCAAGTGGGAGCATGTTCCAATCCCTAATACCCTGGTAAAAAAATGTACTTTTTGTAAAACTATTAACATGGGGTATATGAAAGTTCCCGACACTGTTTCTACTATTATAACAATGAACATCAGACTTTAAAGAAAAGTTATCATACATATAAGATGGACACTTTTTAGCTCGACTATTCGAAGAATATGAGAGCTATTGTAGTCGCCCCGGCGTCCGCGTCCGCGTCAGCGTCTGCGTTGGTTAAAGTTTTTTGTAAAGTCAAATATCTCAATCATTACTTGAGATATTCAATTGAAACTTACAATACTTATTTATAGTAACAAGGTACATCAGATTGACAAGTTGGATAACTCTGCCTACAATATTGACAGAATTATGCCCCTTTTTAACTTAGAAATTTTGGTTAAAGTTTTTTGTAAAGTCAAATATCTCAATAATTACTTGAGATATTCAATTGAAACTTACAATACTTTTTTATAGTAACAAGGTACATCAGATTGACAAGTTAGATAACTCTGTCTACAATATTGACAGAATTATGCCCCTTATTAACTTAGAAATTTTGGTTAAAGTTTTTTGTAAAGTCAAATATCTCAATTATTGCTTGAGATATTCAATTGAAACTTACAATACTTATTTATAGTAACAAGGTACATCAGATTGACAAGTTGGATAACTCTGCCTACAATATTGACAGAATTATGCCCCTTTGGAACTTAGAAATTTTGGTTAAAGTTTTTTTGTAAAGTCAAATATCTCAATTATTGCTTGAGATATTCAATTGAAATTTAAAATACTTTTTTATAGTAACAATGTACATCAGTTTGCAAAATTGCATAACTCTGCCTGCAAAATTTGAAGAATTATTTGCCCCTTTGAAACTTAGAAATTTTGGTTAAAGGTTAAAGGTCTTCATGCACTTAGGGTCATAATTGGAGGGTCATAATTGTATGTCACTGACCAAGTTCCATAACTCTATCTTGCATAAAGGCTGATTCATATCCCCTTTTCTACTTAGTCTCTTGGTTAATGTTTACATGCAAGTTTTACATATCTCAATAACTATTAAAGATATTTATTTAAAACTTCACATATGCATTTAGGGTCATAATTGTAGGTCACTGACAAAGATCCATAATTCTTTCTTGCATTTAGGCTGATTTTTCTCCCCTTTTTCAACTTAGAAATTCATGGTAAAGTTTTGCTTGTAAGCTGTTATCTCAATTACTACTGAAGGGTTTGTGCCTTTTTTTGGGACAATTTTATGCATCATAATAATAAAGCAGTGATTTACTTGATAAAACATCTTAATTAGAAGCCTTTGTACCTTTTCTGTCAAATTTATGTATTCATAGGTAATTAGTATTATTGTACTCAATAAAACAACCTTGTGACATTACCTTCGGAATAGTCAAGCCAATACTGTATAATTAGACTCTCTCTAAGGCCTTTAACATGAATTTATTAAAAAAAATTAGACCTTTTGTGATCTTAAAAAATTTAACATTATCAAGGCTCTTTTACTATCAAGCACTTAGAATAGTCGAGCGTGCTGTCCTACCGACAGCTCTTGTTATTAAATATTTTGTGTACATGATTAAGTCTTAACTGCATGACTCTATTTTCTATATAAAGCCACCCAATACTGCTAAAATCAATAACTTTCAATGATTTTCTAGAGGAATAACCATGAATATAACGAACAACTTTGTTTTGTGCTACTTGAAGTTTATGTTTAAGTTGTTTAGTAACTGTATTACTGTATTAGTAACGCAGTTACAGCTATTTTTGCATATTTTGACCTCTTTTTGTTGATTTATATAGGTTGTAATTGCTGTTTGCAATGTGGAAATTATATTATCTTTGTTCATTTCACAATATTTTACCTTTTTATGCATTTTCTCAATTTTCATGAATATATTATAGCATGTATCTGGAGGTGTGCTGCTTTAAAGTGAGGTTAATTATCCGTGGTCGAGGGGTTAGAGTCGATGACTTCTAATACAGTTACCTCTCTGGCATGAGTCCGATCCCCCGGAGATGCTTTGGTAGTTTAGCGCAGAGGAAGGTAGTCTAGTACTGGTGTAACTCTCCAGGAACGATGGTTAGGAAACTGCCCGCCTATATGACTGAAATACTGTTTGAAAAAGGCGTAAAATGAAACAAACAAACAAAAGATCCAAAGATGTATAACTCTTGTGTGACATTTATTTCAGATATGTCCAATAACATGTGTAGGTTTAGCAATCTGGCAAGTGAAAAGAAAAGAATGGAAAGAAAATTTGATAGACACTATCAAAGAACGATATGAAATGGATCCAATACAGTTACCCAAAGAGTATGAAATTATTATTTTTTTTACATTCTTGTTATTGAGAATGTGAATTTCTAAAATGGACTTGTCCAGTTTCTGTGTTGGAACTGTCCATTATCGATTATGGGGATATCAACATGAAAAATAAACATTAATAAGCCCTCAGTATAGAACATCTATACACCAGGATCAGGACCGAACCTGTAGTTACAGTCAATTGTAATATATATAAATATAATGATTATTTATCATATATTCATGGATAATTATGGTCAAAGCATTTTGATGTACCAGTGTGTGTTTATTTAAAGTCGTTCTCTGATTAAACCCCATATTTATATACAAGAATATGGATAACTTATCACATCATTTAAGAAAGCTGTGGTAAATATTTCTTGTAAGATATATATTCATGTTTAATTCATGTTTAAATATATTATAAAATGTATTTTTTTCAGTTTGTCAACAGTAAAAGATTTTGATTTGTACCCAGTGAAAGTTAGAGGACATTTTGATTATGCAAATGAAGTGTATATAGGTCCACGTTCAGATACCCCCGAAAGAAGACACCAAACACTAGGGGGTAAAGTCTCAGGGGTTTATGTGATCACACCTTTCAAACTTGCAGACAGGGAGTATGTAATGTTTAGGACAATAAAAGTTCTGTTTCAAGTTTCTCTACCAATCTTCAGTTTTATTTGCCAAACCAATAGTTCATAATCTATAAAAAATATTAAATGAAAAAGAAATACATGTATGTGAAAAGGAAATTCATTTCTACCTTTCCTATGTGTGTTTTTTTTAAATTTTTTCTTTTTTTCACCTGAAGTTCATAATCAAAGTATGTTGTTTTTTGGCCTTTAGGGTTGTCTAGGACCAAGTGGTTAAGGTCTTTGACCTCAAAGCATTTATTTTTCACAGCTATTATAAGGATTGAGATTGAATTCTTTCGTGTGGAAAAGCTATCCAGCTAGCTTATGGAATGTTGGTGGTTCTACTCAGGTGCCTATTTTGTGCCTGAAATAAAGCAAATGGGGCACCTGAGGTTTTCCTTCACCGGTAAAGCTGGAAAGTCGCCATATGACCTATACTGTGTTGTTGTAAGGTAAAACCCAACCGAGAAGAAAGAAAAATGCCTTTAGTTAAATCAAAAATTTATTTTAACTTAGATTAGCTAGATCTGTATAACTGTATTCAACATAAATAGCTAGATCTTTCAAATCTTTCTATTAGAAAAACCCTGATTAAAGGAACTTTATTTATGTACAAAATTTAGCCTTAAAAAACATATAATTTGATGACTTACATCATGTATTTCACAAGTCAGGATAAAAGTATATTTATAGTCCTGTCATATCAAATAACCTTAATGGATTTTTCTTGTATCTAAACTTGCAAATAAAAATGAACTGCTATGAATTTATTTCAGTGAAAGCATATTGGTTAACAGAGGCTGGATTGAAAATGATTATTTTGCCCTCGAGGAGAATAGGAAAAATGCACAGGTAAGTTGCCAGACTATTGTTGTAGAAATTCATATCATATATAAACAGACAGTGTCTATTCTATGATGCATGATTGCAGGATTCACAACACTTTTTTAAATATTGCACACATTTTTGAAATGTGCCTGAAAATTCATCATCTGAATTGATTGACTTTCTCAAAAAGTGTAGAATGTCCAGATCCTGTAAAGGCCTACTTGTTTACATGAACACTGGAAAACTGAAGGGTAATTGTTAACGTAATTAAATCAATATTACTTGGAAAAGTTTATGGGGACAGCTCTTGTTGCCGTTGATAAATATTTTGCTTCAAAGAATATCGTTGTTTAAAATTTTTTATGTATAAATTTGTTTATTATATACTTATAAATGAACTATTTTCACTGGTATCTTGCTGTACTACTTTCTGCTAAATTCAGCCAATAAACAAAATTTAAGGGCAGGTCTTTCAAATTATGATGTCAAAAAGACAAAAATGTATATAATAAACAGAAAATTCTTTTTTTTTCTACAAATGCAGGATTTATTTTCATCTTGAGGTATGAATATTATCATTTTTCACTCCTGTCTACCGCCACTCATGAAATATTTATTTTCATACCACTTGATGAAAATAAATACTGTATTTATAGAAAAAACTTTAATTTCCTCTACTTACAAAGTTCAGACAAATCATTTCATAAAAGAATACTGGCAATATATTTCTTTCGTAAACCCAGCGTTGATCAAACATCAATCTTGGATGAATGCACTGTCCAATAATACTGTTAAATCTAGCACCAAAATACATCTGAAAATGAGATTTGGGATCTGGTTCTTTGGGGAAAAAAACCTACCTTTCAATTGTTTTAGAAAAAAGACCAGTCCTGGCTTAATATAAACAACATTAAATTGTATTTGAATTTTACCCAATTACACTTTATATTGGCATTCCTTGTTATTAAAAGTACGCCATATTTTTATTTTTAAATGTGGGGGAATTTACCTCTGTGTTGGAATTTCTAGAATGGACATTGTATGTAACAATCAGTGTGTTATGTTTGTTTTTTACACACTAAGTAAAGTAAGGTAAAATGACATGTTTCAATTTGTCTTGGTGGAATACGACCTCAGTTGACCCCTATGCGTTATTTTATACACAGGAGGCAACCTGCAACCTGCATTTGACCTTCACTAAGCTGACCTTTAATAAGCAAGCTGGATACCTCCTACACATGTAGGAACTGAGGATGATTAGTGGGCCAGGTCAGCAACTATAACCGCTGACTGGTTGTTACGCTGATGTTAAACAAAATGGTTCAGAATGCATTGTAATGATATCAGTTTTACCTGCATGATTATTTTACCTTGACCTTTACATGTCAGTATTATTCCATTAATACTTAAATGGGCATGTCTTATTTATAGACAGGCGATTCCCGCCACTAGCCAGTTCTGAGATTAAACTCGATAAGCTCACATCTGTGTTCTTTCTTTAATCTATTCACATTTTCGAATTACTGAACTCTGTATCCATAATAAATATATGTACAAAAAAACAAGAAACATTACACATTTCTCCCAGTAAAAATGATTTTGACATATGTACACATGTGCTGATTGTTTGGTTCAACAAAAACTTCATACTAAGGTTAGTCGTATTCAGAGAGTAATAGAAAGTGTTTATGTTTCATTTCAGGTTCATGGTGAACAAGAAATTGTAGGAATCCTCAGAAAAGATCAAGATGTAAGTTGCTAGTATGTAGTACTATTAAAACACTGTTTCTATCACAAACCTGTGCAGATTTTGTGACTCTGAGAAAAAAATGATACTGCACGACCATGCATATATTTTGATGTGTCGTCGTTTGTGTTTTACAAACAAAGTTTGAAAGTTTGTTTAGAGTTATACTATAAACACGTCAATGAAAAATGATTATTTTGCAATTCCAATAGTCTTTATTTTGAGTATGTGATAAGTAGAATATTACATTTGTGTAGGTTCATTACTGAATTTATTGAACTTGTTGAATAAAATAATATTTTGCTCACCAGAGACTTGCATAATATAATTTATAACTTGTTCATTTAATGCGGTATTGAACCTACACCCATTAATATCCTCTATTTTTTTATGAATCAGATAACTGTTGGATTGTATTTGCTACAATATTAATATGAATGAAACTCAAGGTTACCTACTTATATATACAAAGAAAATCATTCTTAAATGTCATATTTGCCTTTATTAGCTAATATTGTCCATTGACAGATACTTTGTATAAAAAAGGTACAAAACAATCTGAACTTGGGTTGTTTATATTTGGCATGAATGTTTGTTATTTTTTTATGTTTATACAGTTAATTCACACTAAAGGTTATACAAAGTGCATGTGATGTGCACTACACTAGACTAGAAACAGACCTCATTTTTTAACTAAACTCCTATGCTCATACTCATATCTCAGGCATTTGATTGGTCAAAAACCAGCATAGAATTTATATTGACCAATGAAAATCCTGAGGTTGGAGACTGATCTCAGAAAAAGGTTTTATAATCTCCAGGCCAGTACTGAACAATGCGTGTAGTTTCTTGCTCAAGGAAACAAAAACTTGCACCTAACAGGGTTTGTACCCATATAGCTAGAGATCATTTTATTACTAGTCTGACGCATTAATCACTCGGCCATGCCACCACTTTAAACTATATTACTAGTATTTGGCATGCATGTATATTATGTCAAAACAAAAGATTGATTTTCTCTGCAATCAGTTATTATTTACATATAGTTACGCCCCTTTACGTGCAAAAGTAAATTCATTGATATTCTATTGCTATTTTTTCTTTCATATCTGACAGAATTTGTGCTATTTACAACAAACAATTTGATGTCTGACTCTCTTTAGAAGGCATATTTAATCCATTACACCTTCTTAAAAAAAATTGTCATCAAGCTTTAGTTACCCACCTCTGCCAAGCTATTGTTTAAAGACAATAGTTGTAAATCTACAATTGCATAGTTATGTTATAAACATTATTTTGTCGCTGCATTGTAAGAATTAGAAAAAAGATAATGCAGTTATATGTATATAAAGGTGTTATTAAACAGACATCTTCCTACTTTGTAATTACACAGACATCTTCCTACTTTGTTATTATACAGACATCATCCTACTTTGTTATTTTACAGACATCTTCCTAGTTTGTTATTCTGCTTTGTTATTACACAGACATCTTCCTACTCTGTTATTACACAGACATCTTCCAACTTTGTTATTATACAGACATTATCCTACTTTGTTATTATACAGACATCATCCTACTTTGTTATTATACAGACATCTTCCTAGTTTGTTATTATACAGACATCTTCCTAGTTTGTTATTCTGCTTTGTTATTATACAGACATCTTCCTACTCTTTTACTATAAAAACATCTTCCTACTTTGTAATTATACAGACATCATCCTACTTTGTTATTATACAGACATCTTCCTAGTTTGTTATTCTGCTTTGTTATTATACAGACATCTTCCTACTCTTTTACTATAAAAACATCTTCCTACTTTGTTACTATACAGACATCATCCTACTTCTGGAAGTTTCTATTGGATTTTGAAAAACCAGAGAAGAAAGCTGACTGTGATGTGTATTATGTGAGAAAAATTGAACAACTGGCACAGAGATGTGGAACTGCACCAGTTTACATTGATTCTAAAACAGGTATATATATTTATATAAAACTCATGTTTGTAATGTCGGTTTTCGTCGGATAACCGTGACATTTATATAGTTTTATATATCTAGTCTGCTGCCAATTTAAGAAGAATCTCAGTTTTTTTTCTTTTTCTCTTAAAAAAGAAGTTTGCTGTATTTATTAGTCCCCTACCGGTTTACCGAAGGGACTTTAGGTTTACCCTCCGTCCGTCTGTCTGTCCGTCCGTCTGTCTGTCCCGCGATAACTTGAAAAGTACTGAAAATATTTTTATGAAACTTGATATATGGAAAGATGGCAGTATGGAGATTATGCACGTCTTTTTCTTTTCTTCCTATGTTGAAAATTCTGTGTTTCTATGGCAACAAATAGGCTGAAAATATGGCAAATTTTACACATAAACTGGATCCAGTGATAACGCAAAAAGTACTGGAAATATTTTTATGAAACTTGAAATATGGGTAGATGGCAGTCTGGAGATTATGCGTGTCATATCTTTTCTTCCTATTTTGAAAAAATATTGGTTGCCTTGGCAACAAATAGGCTTAAAACATGGCAAATATAACAATATTTGTGATAAGTCAAAAAGAGTTGAAAATTTTTATGAAATTGCATCTTTAATTCAAGAGTTATCCTCTCTTTAAGAATTTTGCTTTTAAAAATGTTATATTTTGGTAACAGGGATGTTTCAAATATTAACTTTAGAGTGTCCTTCAGTCTGTCTGTCTGTCTGTCTGTTCATAAAAACTGTTTCCTGTGATCACTTTTAAAGAACTTTTCCAACAAATTTAATTAAAATAGAGAAAAAATTGAAACATTAGTGAATGGCCAATGGCCCTTCAGAATGTTGATGGGGTTCTAACCGGTAGCGGACTTATTGATTGCTTGCAATACTATGATAATTGCTTGTTAATTATGTTATAAATACTCCTTACAGATTTTATGACTGTATATAACCTGTTCTTTGCAATATAATCCTCACCTACCTGCTGGGGTTAGATATGCCCTATAGTTTATATCAAAAATCTTTTATTAGTTTACATAACTTATTACTTTGGCTCGGGATCAAATTATTATTGAAATTTACATTAATTTGAATTACTTTGTTATTTATCACTGGAGTATGATATAGAATGATGTTGCATTTTTTATGCCAGTTATGTATAAAACAAAGTATAAAAGTTAGATATAAGAGTACATTAATCTATTATTTGTATTTGGCTTGCATAAATTTTATTAAAACAGTTCACAATAGTGCTACCTAAAAATCCACTCAAATCAAATACTAGTTCAAGATTAAAGTACCTATAAACTCTATTTTACTTTAACATTGCCTGCATTATTTGCAGAAACATGTTCTGCTTTCAGGGTTGAAGGATTTAAGGGTTGGTAATCCACTGCTTATATTAAAGTGACTCCACTAAGGTTATTTTGACATGACAAGACTAGAAATAATTGTTTGAGATTAAATTTCCATTGGATGTATGTCTAGACCAATTATGTGTGTGCAAAATTTCAGACCACTAGCACACCATGTTTTTTAGGATAATTAATCTCATTGTGAAAAAAACCTTGCAATGTTTTTCACTCAACTCAGGTTAAGAACATCATAAAAGTAAAAGATTTTTCAATATATTTCTGAGTATATCTCTTTACTTTTTTGCATATCTTTCTGTTTTAAGTGCCAAAGCTGGTCTGTGTAAGAAATTCAAATTTTATGATTTTAGGCTTTTGGACCTCTGTAGGAGTTCCTATAAATCATATATTTTTACTGTTATTTAGGGAGGAAGTCATTTCATGAGCCTAAGCCTATACAAGTTGGTGTTGAATTAAGGAATGAGCATTTATCTTACATATTTACTTGGTAAGTTTTCATTTGTAACCCCAAACACCCTCCCTCCTCCAAGGGGTATGTGAGGGAAATGAGCATTGTTTTTTACCCATTTACTTGTCCCCACACAGTAGGGAGAAGTTTGATAAAGATAATGAAACTTTATAGGGACATTGCCCATGGTCAGCAGTTGTACAGATTGAAGGGAAATTGCCCATGGTCAGTAGTATTCCCAAATTAATTTAGGGACATTGCCCATGGTCAGTAGTTGACCAGATTGATGGGACATTTCCCATGGACAGTAGTTTCCCTCATTGATGCCCATTTTCAGTTCAACTGGTCACGGTCACTTGCACCTATTATTAAAAAAAGTTGCCATTAAAGCAAGGTGGCATTGACCAATGAACTTCAAACCTTGTAGATAGATGCACCTTAAATGAGAGTTCTATCTGACATACCTATTTAAGGGCCAAAAAGGCAGTTGGACCTGTAAACTGCTCTATACAAAACCAAAATGTGTTGCAAAATGGCTGCAATAGGTCAGCTAGACACAACAAGAGCACCGCTTGGTGGAGCATAATATGCCTGAAAGGGTTTTTTTAGTAAGGATGAAGCATTTGTAAGACATGGGAATAAGCTGTTCATCCTATAAAATTTTACAGCTGTAGGTTGATTAATACTTAAGTTATTGAGCGGAAACTGTTTTCAGTTTTAAGGTAATAGTGACCTTGACCTTTGACCTTGTGACCCCAAAATCAATAGGGGTCTTCTACCCAATATGGACAATCATCCTATGAAGTTTGAATATTGTGGGCCAAATGGAACTTAAGTTATGCTCCAGAAACTGTTTTCAGTTTTAAGGTAATAGTGACCTTGACCTTTGACCTTGTGACCCCAAAATCAATAGGGGTCTTCTATCCAATATGGACAATCATCCTATGAAGTTTGAATATTGTGGGCCAAATGGAACTTAAGTTATGCTCGAGAAACTGTGTTCAGTTTTAAGGTAATAGTGACCTTGACCTTTGACCTAGTGACCGCAAAATCAATAGGGGTCTTCTATCCAATATGGACAATCATCCTATGAAGTTTAAATATTGTGGGCCAAATGGAACTTAAGTTATGCTCCAGAAACTGTTTTCAGTTTTAAGATAATAGTGACCTTTGACCTTGTGAACTTCATATTAACCTTATATTTGAAGTGAAAACGTGCCCAATATTGAAAAGTTAATTAATAATTGCTCGTTATGTTAAGTACAGCTTTTTTAAATTTTGTAAAAATGTAATATATATGAAATATTAATATTAAAAGTGGTCATAGCCAATGATCATTGTATTCATGTATTCCTTCAACCATATGAGTATCGCGCATGAATACATCTGCACACATTTTTTATAACTCCAAAAAGCGCTGTTACCAAATTAATGTTCGAACTAGTATGGAGCCAAGCCAGTCTGCACATCTTCGCAGTAGGACCAAGGGCCCAGGGCTCTTTACTGTTGATTGACTGCTAACTATAATTTTCATCATCCCCAAATTGAAAAGTAGACCATTTAAGATAATTTAGCATGCTATGAGTTAATGTTACATTTTATTTCTGTTTTTTTGCAGGGCCACTTTAGCTGTTATCACCTTTTACCTATGGTACAAGAAAGTAAATCCTTCAGGAAAAACAACCTCAGTAAATGCCTTTATCAAAAGTCAAGAAAGCAGAAGAGTTGGAGGAAATTGATGGATATATAGAAATATAGAAGAAAAAAATACCTAATATTCCACCAGGAAAAAAATCAAGAAGTCTGCTGACTAGGTTGAGGTTTAACCTTTAACCTCCTGAATTTTGTATAATGGATTTGTCCAGCTTTAAAATAAGAACAGTCCATTATAAGTTTAAAGTATTTCATTATCAAAAAACAATCTTGAGTTTCAAGCAGAATACAGCTTGGTCAAACATCAAGGGTAACCAGGCTTACCTGGCTCTATACTGGCAAATCACTTCCAGGTCAAGAGTGTTAAAGGTTAAATATTTATACTGGAATCCTGCTCAGTTGATGAAAGTTTTGCAAATATTTCCATGTTGTTTTTTTTAAATATATTACGCTATTATATATATTATACTGTGCTCCTCTTAGTTCACAGTACTTTGAAACATGAAATAAAATAACAAATGTAACTTTTGGTAAAAAATTGTCAGACGCTGTAACATATAGGTATTTTCTGCTGCATGGCACAAGGAAACAACAATATATTTAGTCAAAATCAGTTTTAATGGGCCAGACGTAGATCATATGTCGGCCATTTTTAAAACAGAATGTCATCATATAAATCGCGGTAATGGTGTTACACTTCAGTTTTTTCATGTTTCAGTTAAAATTTCTAAATGTTATTTTGTTTACTTTTCAATATTAAACTATCTTTATAATGTAACTCAAAATTTATTTTTTCAACAAAGAAGAGCATTAAGATACTGATGATTGTTTCAGACGTATGCACAAATTTAATGGACTATTGTTGCTTTGGGCAGAAATTTGTAAACTGTTGTTATATTTTATGCAAAAATCTAGATATGTAAACAAGTTTGCACAAAAACTTTGTTGTTTAGGTGTATGAATAAAATATGTCAATTCTGACTAATTTTAACACGGGTGACATGAAAATATGCCATTACCGTGAAATAAATGATGACACGGAATTGGTGATGTTTAGTATATATGTTATTGATATATGTGAAGAAACTGATAATTTCAAAACAGTCTTTTTTTGAAATGTAAATAAAACATGTTTTGAATACACACAGAGAAAAATATGTTAAGTTTTATACTGTAAACAAAACATGTAATCACGGTATGATTACACATTGTCATTAAAAAAACTTTCAGTTTTTATAAGAATAGATCAAATTGATTTGAAATGCAGATTCCAAAACATAGTTATACATATTTACAAACGTCTCCGTGGTCGAGGGGTTAGAGTCGATGACTTTTAATCCAGTTACCTCTCTGGCGTGGGTTCGATCCCCGGGAGATGCCTTGGTAGTTTAGCGCGGAGGAATGTAGTCTAGTACTGGTGTAACTCTCCAGGAACGATGGTTAGGAAACTACCCGCCTATATGACTGAAATACTGTTGGGAAAAGGCGTAAACATGATATTCAAATTAGACATATTCGGGAAAAATGTACCAGATTTCAGAAAATTTCTGCAATAAAAGTTTTTATGCCACTGCAGCATCTGCGATGCGGTGGCATATAGCGATTCACCTGTGTGTATGTGTGTGTGTGTGTGTGTGTGTGTTTGTTTGTTTGTTTGTGTGTGTGTGTGTTATATAGATTATATAGTGAACTTAAAAAATCTTCTTGTGAAAAACCACTAGTCCAATTTCAACCAAACTTGGCAGGATTGATCCTTGGGTGAAGGGGTTCCAAAGTTGTTCAAAGAATTTCATTCCATGCAGAAATCTGGTTGCCACGGCAACCAAAAGGAATTATAAGAATAAATTTAAAAAATCTTCTTGTAAAGACCCAAAATGCCTAGAGCTTTGATATTTTGCATAAGGCATTGTCTGGTAGACCTCTACCAAGATTGTTCAAATTATAGCCCTGGGGTCAAAATCGGCCCCGCCCGAGGGTCATTTATTTTCACTATATGTATATATAGTAAAAACTTAAAATACCTTCTTGTAAAGACCTAAAAGGTCTAGAGCTTAGATATTTTGCATAAGGCATTGTCTGGTAGACCTCTACCAAGATTGTTCAAATTATAGCCCTGGGGTCAAAATCGGCCCGGCCCCGGGGGTCATTGATTTTCAGTATATGTACATCTAGTAAAAACTTAAAATACCTTCTTGTAAAGACCCAAAAGGCCTAGGGCTTAGATATTTTGCATAAGGCATTGTCTGGTAGACACTTACCAAGATTGTTCAAATGATAGCCCTTGGGTCAAAATCGGCCCTGCCCCGGGGGTCATTGATTTTCAGTATATGTACATCTAGTAAAAACAAAATACCTTCTTGTAAAGACCCAAAAGGCCTAGGGCTTAGATATTTTGCATAAGGCATTGTCTGGTAGACCCTTACCAAGATTGTTCAAATTATAGCCCTTGGGTCAAAATCGGCCCTGCCCCGGGGGTCATTGATTTTCAGTATATGTACATATAGTAAAAACTTAAAATACCTTCTTGTAAAGACGTAAAAGGCCTAGAGCTTAGATATTTTGAATAAGGCATTGTCTGGTAGACCTCTACCAAGATTGTTCAAATTATAGCCCTGGGGTCAAAATCGGCCCCGCCCGGGGGATCATTGGCTTACTTATGTTGTATATAGTAAAAACTTATAGTAAAAACTTAAAAAAAAAATCTTCTATAAGTCTGCAATTGACAAATGCTAGAGGTTAGATATTTTGCATGAAACATTGTGAAGTGAACTTCTAGCAAGATTGTTCAAATTATAGCCCTAGGGTCAAAATTGCCCCTGCCCCGGGGGTCATTGATTTTCAATATATATATTTAGTAAAAGTAAAGGTACAAGGCTTAGAGCTTTAATATTTGTTAAATGATATCATCTTTAGGAACTCTACCAAAGTTGTTCAAATTTTACCTCTAGTGTCAAAATTAGCCCCGCCCCGGGGCCATAGGTTTTCCTTATATGTATATAGTAAAAACTTTAAAAAAATCATCTTCTTTAAATTTACAAAGACTAGAGTTAAGATATTTTGCATGAAACATTATGTAGTGAACCTCTAGCAAGATTGTACAAATTATAGCCCTGGGGTCAAAATTGGCCCCACCCCAGGGGTCATTGATTTTCACTATGTACATATAGTAAAAAATTAAAAAATCCTCTTGTCTGAAGGTACAAGGCTTAGAGCTTTGATATTTGGTATATAATTTCATCTATGGGTCGTCTACTAAAGTTGTTTTAATTATGCCCCTAGTGTTAAAATTGCCCTGCCCCAGAGGCGATACTTTTCCTTATATGTATAATGTAAAAACTTGAAAAATCTTCTTCTCTGAATTGACAAAGGCTAGAGGTTAAATATATGGCATGAGACTTTGCGAAGTGAACCTTTAGTAAGATTGTTCAAATTATAGCCCTGGGGTCAAAATTGGTTCCGCCCAGGGGGTCATTGATTTTCATTATGTACATATAGTAAAAAAAAAAAATATTTTTGTCTGAAGGTACAAGGCATAGAGCTTCGATGTTTGCTATATAATATCATCTATAGGCCCTCTACCAAAGTTGTTAAAATTTTTACCCGGGTGTCAAAATTGGCCCTGCCCGGGGGCAGTGATTCTCATTATGTACACATACAAAATAAAACAAATGTTTTCTGAATGGGAGAAAACTACAGCTTAGATATTTGACTTGAAATGTTGTTTGGTGGACCTGTATCAAGATTGTTTTGAATTAAACCCTTGAGTCCAAAATTTTGCCTTGCCCAAGGGGACAGTGACCTACTTTCTTGTCCTTTGATGTACAGCAATGAAATTTTGACTATGTGCACAGTTTTAGTTGTAAAATTGAACTTTGATATCAGGTGACCTAGATTTTGATGATGTGACCTACTTTCTTGTCCTTTGATGTACTGCTTTGAAATTTGAACCATGTGCACAGATTAAGATATAAAGTGAACTTTGATTTCAGCTGACCTAGATTTTGACAAAGTGTCTGACTGTGTTGTCCTTTTGATGTAGTCATGAAATTTAGGCTGTGTGAAATATGACCTTCACCACCAAATTCACTAGACTCGAGTGCATTGATATATTCCTACTCTGATCTTTTATTGAGTTAACAACAGATTTAACCACTAATCTGATAATAAGAATAAGATAGGTCAGGGATCTATGCATTATGACAATCTTCAAAATTGTATAGAAACAAAAAAAAATCTGTTCCTACACTACTATTTAGTGTTGTATTAATGCGGTGGCATAGCATTTTTCTCAAATGCAATCTTGTTTTTATTTTTACCCAAATTTGAGCATAGTATATCTTTAACATTCATATATTGAGAGTCTTCATATGTTTTTCTAGAAACAAAATGTTACATTAAAATTACAAATTCATCTTGTCTTACAGTATTTGATTATTATTATTATATCCAAAAGAATGCATTATGTTATTGCCCTGGTTGTGGTCTGTCTGTAAGCAATTTCGTATTTGCTCTGTATCATTTAAAGGAACTCCACTGAGGTCCAGTAGCTTGAAAACATAAATTTTGAATTTTTTGCTAGCACACTTAAACCTACAAAAGACCGGAAGGGCCATTTCACCTACAAGAATTCTCGATTTCATCAGAGACATAGATAACAGAGATATGCAGCTCCTATATACTCCATTAAAATATCACTCATGCCTATCAAAAAGTGAAAAATTAGGCATTTTGTAGCAAATGAAACTTGTATGTACATTTGATCCTTTAATATTATATACCATTTGAAAGGTAAATCTTTTATCTGTTGCTGCATGTAATATTGGTAACTTTCCATGCCTTTCACTTAGAAAAACATAGCAGAACATACCCACTGAGCCAGTTTTTTCGTCATATGAATAGTTTTGTAACAAAAATTATTAAGTAGTTCTCTTTAAAAATTGATGTATCATTTATTTAAATGGGAACTGTAAATATTTTTACCTGCAGCCATAGACAAATGCATAAGCTTTCAGAAAATGTATTATTTTACTGATTTTGATATCTGGTTAATAAGTTTTACTTGCTACAAGTTTAAAGGTTAGCAGGCACGCATGATATTTTAACTGGCTAGGAAGTTATCTATGTCTCTGATTTCATCTTCATGAGTTCGCATTTTTAACTTCGTTAATTCCCGTTTTCAACATATTCACGATTTCAGCTTTATGAATTCCCGATTTCAACTTTATGAATTCCCGATTTCAACTTCACGAATTCATGATTTCATCTTCATGAATTCACGATTTCAACTTCACGAATTCAACATTGTGAATTCACTTTTTCAACTTCATGAATTCACGATTTCAACTTCATGAATTCACAATTTTAACTTTGTTAATTCCCGTTTTCAACACACGGAATTCACGATTTCAGCTTCATGAATTCCCGATTTCAACTTCATGAATTCATGATTTCAACTTCATGAATTCACGAGTTCAACTTCATGAATTCACGATTTCAAATTCACGATTTCTTCTTAATGAAGTTGAAATCGTCATTTCCTGAAGTTGAAGTCGTGAATTTATGAAGTTGAAATTTCACAGTAAGAATAATAATGCGGGAAAAAGTTTGACGGAGAAACTGAATGGTCAGAAAGTTTTCAAACAAGTTATTGGTCTAGATCTTAATCAAATGCAACATTTATATAGAACAATTATTTCCAGTCCAAGCATGTCAAAAAGCCTCAGTGGAGTCCCTTTAACCTGATAAATTGAAATAATAAACTATATGGCAGAAATATTTGCCATAAAAAGGCAATGTGTTGAATATTGAACATAATATTCCATGAATCATCTTATGTTTGCTGGAAAAATCCATGTTTTGATCTCCAAACATTGTATATATTATTAGTTTTAAAGATTGTTGACAGGTTATATGGCCCTATATACATGATATAAACGGCTGTTTGTAAATATAACCCGAGCCGCTAGGCGAGGGTTATATTGCAAACAGCCGTTTATATAGGGCCATATAACATGTCAACAATCTTTATAACGAATTTATAATACAGCAAACATCATTTTTTAGAGAAAAAAGTAAGATTTCTTCATGAATCGACAACAGCCGTGTATATAAAACTATATAAACGTCACGATTATCCAATGAAAAGCGACGTTACAAACGTGCAGTATTATAATACAATTTATACTTGTTATAAGCATTGTACTATGCTTTACACAAATAAACTTTTCGTATTTGTATAGCTCAGGGTGAATTTTTAAGTCCTGTGTTGTTTAGAGCAGGTCAAATTATAACTTGATCAAGTATGGTGTTAAGTTGACACCTGTGAGAATGCACCATCCAAATTTGAAATTGTACATGAGAAAATTGTACGACGTAAAAGTGTACAGAGTAAAATTGTACACAGTTAAAGTGTACATGTTAAAATTGTACACAGTAAAAGTGAACATGATAAAATTGTACACAGTAAAAGTGTACACGGTAAAAGTGTACACTATAAAAGTGTACAGAGTAATATTGTACACGGTAAAAGTGTACACGGTTAAAGTGTACAAGTAAAATTGTACAGACACAGTAAAATTGTACAGGGTAAAAGTGTATATGGTAAAATTATAATGGTTTTATGGCATGTTAGATGCATATCACCTAATAAAAGAAACGCTAAATAAGAATAGGAATAAATGTAGCAAATTGTAAAAAAGATAGTATTTTTACTTCCATACAAAATACTTAATCACTACAACTGTATTTATTCCAAGAAAGCAACACGCGCTTTATGTGATTCAGGTCATTGGCCAATGAATATTTTGTTTTGGGAACAATAATAGGACACAACTAACAAAAAACTGAGGAATACAGATAGAAGCATTTCTGGGGCAAAATGGGCCTTTAAGGGCCATATAAGCCTTTAAAATGCTTCTATTTTCTTTTCTGTTTCATAAATGTGACTCATATAGCCGAGCGATCATGTGCTTCCTTTGCATTTAAGCAATAAGTTGAGTGGTTGTACTTATGTGACGATGGAAGTCAAAATACCATGTTGTTAACATACTGCTGGCGATATCATGAACTATTTCACAAATTGCTTCTGGTGATCACGAACTTACAATTTGTTCTAAATCCGTAATAACAACATTTTTACATGTATTAAACGCCTTTTTGACAGAAAGGAAAAAAATATTTCTTAGGCTTAATGTGCCATAAACAGATAAAGTGCTGTTCAGGTTACTATTTCAACCATATGAGATATGTGTCTTTCAGTAGTGCCTCATCCAGCCTTATAGTAGTGATTTTTAGCTCACCAGAACCGAAGGTTCAGGATCAAAGGGGGATGCTCCGTCGTCCGTCAGTCCGTCATCATGCGTCAACAATCGTTTTCTTCTCTGAATTTGCTGTGCAGATTTACTTTAAATTTGGTCTGTAGCATCCTTGTGACAGGCTCATGTCATTTCAATTGGCCCCTTTTATGGGTTAACAGAGCTAAAAATAGAAAAACCTTTAAACATCTTCTACTACAGAACTAATTGATGGATGATCAGCAAACTTTGTCTGTAGCATTCTTAGGTAGTCTTTTATTAAGTTTGCTCATATCAATTTGATTGGCCCCTTTTAGGGGTCTCTAGGGCTAAAAATAGAAAAACCTTTAGACATCTTCTTCTACAGAACTAATGGATGGATGATCACCAAACTTTGTCTGTAGCATTCTTGGGTAGTCTTTAACAAGTTTGCTCATATTAATTTGATTTGCCCCTTTTAGGGACTGCTAAAGCTAAAAATAGAAATACCTTTAAACTTCTATTTCTACAGAACTAATTGATGGATGATCACCAAACTTTGTCTGTAGCATTCTTAGGTAGTCTTTTATCAGCTTTGCTCATATTTTTTGAGAGCTAAAAATAGAAAAAACCTTTAGACAACTTCTCCTAGAGAACTAATTGATGGATGATCAGCAAACTTTGTCTGTAGCATTCTTGGCTACTCTTTTATCAAGTTTGCTTATATTAATTTGATTGGCCCTTTTTAGAGGCCACTAAAGCTAAAAATAGAAATACCTTTAAACGTCTATTTCTACAGAACTAATTGATGGATGATCACCAAACGTTGTCTGTAGGATTCTTGGGTAGTCTTTTATTAAGTTTGCTCATATTAATTTGATTGGCCCTTTTTAGGGGCCACTAAAGCTATAAATAGGAATACCTTTAAACGTCTATTTCTACAGAACTAATTGATGGATGATCACCAAACGTTGTCTGTAGGATTCTTGGGTAGTCTTTTATTAAGTTTGCTCATGTTAATTTGATTGGCACCTTTTAGGGACCACTAAAGCTAAAAAGAGAAAAACCTTTGAACATCATTTCCTTCTGAAATTAATTGAAAGATGATCACCAAACTTTGTCTGTAGCATTCTTAGGTAGTCTTTTATAAAGTTCACTCGTATGAATTTGATTGGCACCTTTAGGGGCCGCTAAAGCTAAAAATAGAAATACCTTTAAACGTCTCCTTCTACAGAACTAATGGATGGATGATCACCAAATTTTGTTTGTAGCATTCTTAGGTAGTCTTTTATCAAGTTTGCTCATATTAATTTGATTGGCCCCTTTTAGGGGCCGCTAAAGCTAAAAATAGAAAAATCTTTGAACATCATCTCCTACTGAAATAATTGATGGATGATCACCAAACTTTGTCTGTAGAATTCTTACTAATCTTAGGTAATATTTTATCAAGTTTGCTCATATTAATTTGATTGGCCCCGTTTAAGCTAAAGCTTAAATGCCCCAGGTCATGGCATTTCTTCAAATAGTTGTTTAAAGATATTCTTTGCTCAAATTTACTATTAGAAAATATTGACAATGGATAATTTCTAACACCGAAAAGCAGTTGTTTCTGGTGAGCGACTCAGGGCCATTATGGCCCTCTTGTTTGTATTCTGGTGATAAGATATTTCAATTTCGGCAATAAAATTGTGTTCTGTTTCCTTGGAGAGCTCTACTGTGTAATACTATGCAGTAATTGTTTTGGATTTATGCAGTGTTAAACATGCGGAGTAATATTTTTTTGACATAAAGTATGATAATCCAGTCACGCATTGTAATAAATGCGGCAATATTATGCAAACAAATAACTTATATGACACAGTGCAGTGTAATTATTGTTTGACACGTATACCATTTACATTATTTTACTTATTTTAGAATGATCAATGATATTCCCAGATTTCAGTTTGTTTTTTTAAAACGACCAATCAAAATTCTACTTTAATTCAGTTCTTCCCTGTAAATTTTACAGGGAAGTCGATCTGATTTTAGACGGACTTCGACCGGAAAAAGTTAGTTCCCGTTGATGCCCTTTAGGATGTCAAGACCATTCATATTCCTTAAAAAGTATAACAGACTCTAATTATAATACTTTTAAAGGAAATATGTGCATTTTACAGTTTAAACAGCGATGTCATACGCTAAACGAGGGAATACTATGCTATCATAGAGGAAAGAAATTATTTGAATATTAAAAGATACTGGTCAATGAAATAGCAAAAAGTTCTCATTTTTATGAGTGGTTTAATTTAAAATTCAACAAGGCTTGTCATCATACAGTGTGGTATTATCCACCCTCCGTGGAATGTTAAACATTACATGATTAAAACTTCTGATCGCCCTAATTACTGATAAAACTTCCAGTACATCAAAGTAAATCACGGTATTCCATTGAATATAGAACCCCATTAGCATACCGTATAGCCATATTTGATTATCAACCACTTAAATTGCTCTAGGTGAGCAAAGTCTCATGGGCGGACTGGTAGACACTTTAATGTACTATCGTTGTCGGATAATTTAAGTCTAAAGTTCTTGAATTAATTGTTATTGCATAAAGTAAGTGTTTATGTTAAAGAGAAGAACGCAAATCAAAGGTGTACAATTAGTCATTGCAATTTTGACGAGTTATATCCGATGATTTAGGCCTTGGTTTGAAGTTGCGCGGTAATTTTTTGGAAACATTTGCAAAATGCATTAACTTCCAAAAAAACAAAACAAAGAGAGGTTTGTTGATATCAATTTATACGTAACTTAATGTTTATTATTTATACTTCTTGGTGGTTAACTCTCTTCGTTCTCCACCCTACAATAATGTACTCCGTTTACAATAACAGTGCATGGATATTTAGGGATAGAAGTGGCAATATCATAACCTGGTTGTATGAAAAGGAGAATGTATTTTTACACATAACAATTCAATGTAATTTGGTCAAATGAGCGAAAGAAATAGTAGCCTATGAGATATGAAAGACCATGTACAATGGCATCATGAGCGTCAAAACGTCTTGGATGAGACAACGAACATAGCGAGATTTGCGGTTGTGCAGGTCCCTAGCGCCGTCTTTGATACAGTTCAATCTACAAAACTTATAACATCTGAATCAATGATCTAAAATGGCCAGAATGTATCACAAACATTGAGATGTAGTAAAAGCGGGTTTTTATACCATTTTTTGTCAGGGAATATGCCTAAAACTATTTCTATTGTTGCACATAAATTTGTATCACACATTGAAGTTACTGAACAGTTATAACAAAAACTTTAATATATACATATGCATGTGTATGACTGAGATTCAAAAGTACATACACGTTTCTTTCCATGATTTTAAAATCTGGAGTCACGCTCAGTTCATGTTTAGTGTTTTTTTTAAAAAACACGACTCCAAACTACCGTTCCTTCTTTATTTTTAACATATTTCATAAAATTTGGCAAAGTGCAGGATACCTGACGTTTTAGAGGACCACTTTGTTGGAACGAAACCACTGTATCACTTACAGCAATCGCATAAAATTTAATGTGTATGGGTTATTGTAATTATTCAACTTGTATCATGTTCGCAGTAAGAAGAGATCTTCCTACACAGTGAGGACGGTAGTTGAGCAAAATAGGAAAGATCACAACTATTTGCACAGGCGTGATTGGTTACTTTGCAAAATTATTACCGTTTGTACGTTGCTATGCAAAACACATATTTCTACGTCACACACGGTGATGTGACAAAGAGTGAACGTACTTTCGACTTGCATTTTCCTTCTTCTTGCGTAAATATAAGAGATATGAGTGTAAACATGTTATCTTTAGTTTCAAGTGCCGTATTATATTAAAATGAATACTTCAGCTTTCAATTTCCATTCAAACCAAACTCTTTGTATGCCTACCCCACCACCTACGCGGTGAACCAATCATATTCACTCCCACTATGACGTCAATGTACGTTTTAACCAATAGGACAATCGAATCAAGTCACGTGATAAAATACTTTTGGTACCTATGAAGAGTTCTCCAACTCGTTGCAAGGTTTGTTAAAAATTTGTTTGATCTGAATAATGAGATTTATTGATTTTAATCAAGTCATTGAAGATAAGAGTTTTGTATAAATAAGGGTGACTTTTAATTGCAGACGACAAAATAGGAAGTGCATCCCGTCGTAAAATTTCGCATTTCGATGATAGTGTAAAATGTTTCCGCATCTTAGATATTCTCAAAAGTTAAGAATCTGAAAGAGAAATTTATTTATTTGTTGCATTTGTAAATATAATAAAGTTAACGTAAAATAGTGTTTTTCTTAAAAAGAAAAGGACATTTTTGTGCAATATTTTTACTGTTAAATGTTTAAAGATTTTATTAAGTAAAGAGCAGGACTCTATGAAAAAGTGAATTTATAGTAAATTTTAAAAATGATGCTTGCCAAACTTTTTGCGTTTCTTTGCCTTGCCATTATTGTGGTATTTTCAACTGAAGACGTTCCGCAGGTTGGTACTTATTTTGTTACGTCTTTTAGAATTATATACAAAGAAGAATATAAAAATTGCAGTTCACGAATTGCCTTTTAATGTCCAAGTTTTTAATAATATCTCGATGGTTTCTTAAATGTAATGTAAATTATTTGGGCCTTCCGTTATTGCTTGAAGATCAATTTTGATACATTATTTTATAATTATAATCAAAATATACTCATATCTGGCAAAAAGTATCTCAAAATAATAACAACTTAACTTTAACTTTTTACGCAACAATATATTCACCTTAAGAAAGTTTTCGAATTAAGTAATAGTTTCATTTTTACAAGAACAAGACAAAAAGTACATGAATTGTGTTTATTCCATATCTTCCAAAATAATCATTTGGTCTGCATAAAGCCATGTTCCTTTTTGTTAGCATGCATTGAAAACAAGGAATTTAAGACGAAAATTGTTTTTAAAGATTGTAAAAGACTAAAACAAAAGCATGTACATTAATATGCTTATACCAGTTATTGTTTCTGTTCTTTTTTGTTGTTTTGTATTTCTTGTCAGTTGATTTATTCAACACATTCTAAATGTATGCTTAAAACATGCTGAATTTCTTTCTTTCTTACATAATATTATAGACTTCAATAGTTGGTTATAAATATAATAAAGCTTTTTGTTAAATTAGTAGTAAATGTTTAAGTTTATATAATAGTTGATATGTTTAATATGTAATAATTATGAAGATGTAAATGAGCGTGCTATCGTATTGTAAAAGAAAGGCAATGGTGCAATATTTCCAAATGAAAGGCATTTTAATACGTGATTAATATGTCTAAGTGATTCATTTCCTACCACGGTCAACCAGTGGTGTAATTTTGATATCATACAACATTATTTTACACCCTTAATTTTAATAATCTTTATGAAAATTCTTGCATCGTCTTATTTCTTTACACGATCTTTTTGCAGTTGTATCAGAACAATGCTTATCATCTATTTCTTATCCAGATTTTTGTTGTTGTTGTTGTTTTTGTTGAAATGTTTCAAACATACAGTTACTCTAAGTAAGTGTTTTAAAATATGTTAAAATGGTATAAAGCTATATATTTTCTGTCCGTGAATTGTAAAATCGTTGTTTATTTTGTTCATTAACATGAATACAGAATACCTAGGTTAAAAGGAATTTGTCATCATTATTGAAAATGAGTAGAACATGTGTGAAAACTAGAAATAGCCGCGCAATAATTTGCTCAGGAAGATGTTATTCTGTTAACGTACAATATTCATGTGTTTTAAATTGCATAAACATTCTTTGTTAAAAATCTTTTAGGAAAGGACCATATAGTTATGCAAACTAAATAATTTTATCGGTTTTTTAGATGTATGTAAGATATTTCAGATATAGCGTTATGCATTTTAAGTACGCAATACCATATAGTGCACATGCTCGAAGTAAATGGTGGTTAACATTTTCATTAAAAAAATGGAATAAAATTAAGAAATATTGGTGACTTTTGACTAATGGATAATATCATATTTATATATATAATAATTGCTCTCACATTTTAGGGTTAATTCAGCTATCAGCAATTATTATATATGTTACATAACTGTGATTCTTCTTTCCTTTATAAGTTTTAACGATCCTTTAAATAATATCAAATTCAGGATAGTCAATAGTTAATATTCAAAAAAATATAATGACCGCTGAATGGACGTTAAGTTATCTTTCATCGCACCGCTAAATTGAGTGGTATATGATATTTCTAAATCTATATTATACAAGCTGACCACTGAACGTTTTCAGTAAATTGTTTAAAATGGATTTGTCTACAATGGGTACATTTTAAAGTGTATTGCTTCTAACGTGATTTAGTATGAACATAATATTTGATGAATAATATTTTGTTCTAGAACACTACATATATCTATTTATGTATATCTGCTTATTTATGCATCAGTTGCCAGCAACGTTCATTTACGATTACCGGTATTTCGCGATTTGCTTTCATATATGACACTAATAATATCAACATACCATGCATATTAGTAATTAGTCTCCATTATAGACCAATTCACTTTAGCAATATATGAGCCGCGTCATGACAAAACCCACATAGTGCGTTGTGCGCAGTCTGATCAGAATCCATGCTGTTCGCTTACAAAATCTATAACAAGTAGAGAAACTGATAGCGAACAGCATGGATCCTGATCAGACTGCGCGGATGCGCAGGCTGGTCTGGATCCATGCTGGTCGCAAACGCACTATGTTGGTTTTGTTATGACGCGGCTCATATATTTCTTTTCACCAAAAGTGTATATAGCAGATGCGATGTGATATAAGAAATAGTATACACTACTGCGGACCTTACAGCATACAGTATATCTCACAAATTTATTCTTTCTTTATCTTTATATGTGTCACCACGCTTTTCCAGAGGCCCGACAAAAATAAGTAAAATGATCGCGTGAGACCAAGGACCGCTTAAATTATGTAGTGGATAACCGCGTAAAATATTAACTCATTATGCAAGTTGAGCGTAAAAAGTGTTGTTGTTTTTTTTTGTTTTGTTTTTTTGCACTTTACTTGAAATTTTCATTAAAAGAACTCCACTGAGGTTCAAATGTTTTTAAAAAAACCCACAAGATTTGTATTTTTTATCTAAATAACCTTAAAAAGAAAGATATTCAAAAGATATTTAAGAAATAAAAAAATCATAATATTGTGCTATTTTAAGCTCGATTTGAGTGAAAACTTTTTCAGCACTTTTCAATTTAGGTCATTTTTGACAATTAGAATAATTATTCTGGAAAACGAAGTGAGCGAATGATCTAAAATTTCGCACACAAGTTTTAGTGGTTATAGTCCATACATCAAATGGAACATTAATCTCGGAAAATCATTTCCAGTTTCGTCATGTCAAAAAAAAAATTGAGTGGAGTCCCTTTTAACAATATATTTTTTCCTCCTTGAAATTTTACCATTATGTTCTAGTAAAGTGCGGTATGATATAAAAAACGACCCTAATAGCTTTAAAGCGACTTCCCGACACCACCCAAAATATTGAATGGACCTCAGACCTCGGTTTCGGTCCGTTAAATGTTTGCGACTTTATCGGTCAATATAATGCTATGAGGCACTCAGTACTGTATACATATATTTTTTAAACATCTTTATAATAAGTTTAAAAATATATAAAGGAAATCGTTTCACGGATGTCTTTGTCTGAAAAAATCCTTAAAACATGCCGTGCATATTTGTTCAATATTTTTACCATACTAAGAACAACTTTTGGTCCTTTCGTTAAAATGAAATAAATTGCCAGTGAATTAAACTTTGTATCACATAAACGGGTCTATCCCATAGTGATAAAAGGATAGTTCGTATAAATCAAAACTATTTATCAACCATAATAATACTTGAAATTGTTTATTCTGATATCTTAATTGAATTTCCTAGTTTTGGAAACATTCGGCAATATGACACGCTTTTCACGCGACAGGGGATCAAGAAGTTATTTTGAATTAATGGAAAAAGGAATGTTTATCAAAATTGAAGGACACATGAAAGTGTTTTCACACAACTGTTGACCACTTGGGCATATCACTTAATTGGTTATTCTACTAACTTTTTCATCTGTTGATTCAAAGATCTACTTTTTATTTTACTCTTTTTTTTTGCACTCATTATACCGTTATAGTATAAAGTATGTAAACAGATAATATTCCTGTTTAAAAATAATTTAGCCATAAAACTTTAAGTATAGCAGCCATAAAAGTCGCCAAACATGGCAGGATTTAAAATAGTGGAAGTTCGGTTTAAATTAACCTTTTCGAGGACGACTCTAATCAAATAAAGTTACCGTGCATGCCCTCTAGCACCGGCTGAAGCAGAATTTTACATTTTACCATGCCAAATGATGAGCATGCAATGTACAGACTGATATAATCAAGTTCAGTATGGACTCTAAAGTATTTTCTTATCATAATATGATCACTTCAACTCTTATAATTTTCTATCAAAATTATAACGTTAGGTATAAAAAAGAAACTTCTTTTTAAATTCTATAATACTAATTTTTATTGATAATGTTCATTATTACAAAAGATAACATTAATAAATGCGTAGCTTTAATGAGCCTTTGTGATAATCATATTTAACTATGAAGCTATGGACTCATACAACGTGCAGAGAAACAATAGATTAAATTTGGTGTGTTTTTGCCATGGTAAATTTTGCCATGGGTCACTTTTGCCATGGAATTTTTTTGCCATGGGAGATTTTTCATACTTGGGACCTTTATCAACATTCTGTCATCACCACAACTACATTTAACTGACTGGATGTATTGAGTTACTTTATTCGAAATAGTTTCTATGCAGGCTAAAGTTTAAACTTTTAGTAAAACATCAAATACTCATTATTTTTTGTACAAAATACTAAGGCGTTTCAACTGAAAGTTAATTCAACATCTTCGTAGTACGTCAGGAACATTTTTAGAAAAATACATGGACATAAAATGAATTTAACATCCAAATATACGTTTGCAATAATATTGATAGGGGGAAAATAAACGATTTGTGCAATTATTGCGCATTTGTATATTTTGCAACGTTGTTTTAAAATATTATGTCATTTACATGAAAAAGTGCACCTGTACAAAGACAAGTCTTCGTAGCATTGCAAAACAAATTGATTTGTTTATGCTTAAGCTTTTTATTTATTGTTTAAAAAGAAATATATCTTGCAATTCTTTGATTTTATCCGACCTTTTGTGTGTCTTGAGTAATAAACATTGCTTATTACAAATTTACATGGATTATTTCACTAACAGATAGATCGCTTAATTTATTTACTGTTTCCTTCCTTAGAGGAACCACTCTTCGTGGGTTAAATTTTCGTTTGATAAGTGATTTAATAAGATAGCCTGGACATCTTTTGAAATCTCGTAAATTCAATGAGATTACGGGATGATTATAGAATGGTTTAAGTACTTTGATATAACCAGTTTAATGTTTTAAATTAGTTCTCCTGAATCTTAACAACTTGGAGAACTTGACAAATATTGATTAAGTCTGATGTACTTGAAAATGACGATCTTTCTTTTGTATGTAATCTGTTAAAAGTGGGTGATATATGCATACGAACTACAGTAAACATACCTGATTTATGACATTACTTTTAGTCCTGAATAATTGAATTTATGAGATTAAGGAAAAAGAGTATTTTTGTTTACAAATCAGACAAAAACAAGTTGAACTTTCCTAAAACAGTTCTGAAATATTTTAGATCTTTTTCATTTAATTCCATTAAGAATATACCGGTAAAAATGTTACGAAACGTCGTTTGGCAGCATGATCATTTGGGCTTGCCTACGAAGCACGTGCACTTAACTCTCATGATTGAGCACTTTTTTTCCAACGTGAATTGCAAATACATGATATGTGTGGGTCCCCGACATTTCTCAATCCCCTCGAAATAGTGAATAGTGATTGAAAAATATTCTTTCAGCATTTCACACAATCATGGTATTTCATGAAAATTAACATGAACCTGGAAACGCCCTGCTTTAAGGAAAAATGACCGAGATTTAAGATAATTAAAAATGTTTGTAGAATTCAATTAAAATGATAAATACTGTCCTTGACAAAAAGTTGTAGAGTGTTAATCTAAATCAAAAGATTTTCTGTTGATCCACTTTTGTAGCGGATATGCCTTCATTTGATGTGCTTGTTAAAGTTGACTTGTGTTTTAAGACTTCTAAAGGCCATATACTATAACTAGGCGGTGTATATGCACGCTGTCCTTAACTTTTAAAACAAAGTAAATATAAAACCGCTTAACAAGGCATGCTCTATCTGCAGTTCAAAGGTTTTAATTTGAATAATTACAAGAAAAAAATCAAGTCATGCAATCAACGTTGCATTTCATTTTGTTTAATCGTATAAACAGATAAATTCAAACTGTAGGACCAAAACACCCAGTTCCCTGAATTACGTAGGCTATTAAATAAACATTTATATCACAAAAAACTAAGAATGGATGACTAAACTTTTTGAATAAAATCCTTGCGTAAGTGCGTATTAAATATGTTTACTTCAAAAGCAATACCGTTTAATTAGGAAATATATATATCAATTTTGAGTGCATTGTTGTAGAATAATGCACGTTTCGAGTTCAAATGCGAAGGAATATAACATCGAAGGCTGCTTCCGAGGGAAATAAACAAGAAATAAAAGATGACTGAAAATAAGCTCGGTACTGTACACTTTGTACTTGGCAAGAAGCAGTATTTTGTTTGTTTGTTGTTGTTGTTTTTTTGTTGTTGTTGTTTTTTTTTTTTAGCTTGATGTTTTATGTGTTTGTTTGAATTTATTTGATTGTTTCTTAGTTTTTTTTGTTGTTTTTTGTTTTTTTTTTTGTTTTTTGTTTTTTTTTATTGTTTTTTTTTTAAAAATAAAACATGTATTTGTAAGACTCGATAATTCAGGGACTATGATGTTTAAGCATTCTTGAAAAATACGACATGGCAGGAAGACTACCATGTTTCATGTTTGTTAAATTTCATTTTAGTTACACTTGGATTTGCCGGCGGATGAACGGAAGCATTATTTCGGCACTGAACTCATAGAAGAAGGTTTGTTGAATATTTCTACGCTTTTATATAAAATGGAATTGTCCATTTTCAATAAGGACCAAACCATTCATTTATGTTAGGGGGGAATTCAGAATAACCTTGATCAGACGGTTTATCTTGGTCTGCACTGAACGCTAGAGTAGAATCAGCTAACGACCTCAAAGTAAAGGTTAATATTTGACCCTATAAATACGTTTGCTCGGACCTTATACTATTTCAAAATGAATTTTACGAGAGCATAATATGAGATGCCCGTATTAGCAATACATGTTAGGCAAAGGTTTTTTCTTCATTGATTGATTGATTGATTGATTGATTCTTTCTTTCTTTCTTTCTTTTTTCTTTCTTTCTTTCTTTCTTTCTTTCTTTCTTTCTTGTCTTTATTCATTCATTCATTATTATTTGTTGTTTTTTTTTAATTCATTTATTTATTTATTTATTTATTTATTTATTTATTTATTTATTTATTTATTCATTCATTTATTTATTTATTTACTCATTGCCCTTGACGGGTACCTTTACAAATAAGTTTTCTTTCTTATTTAAGCCTTTTGATTGATAACTTTCACCAAACCTCCGAAATGAAAATACATATTTATAATAATCCGTAACATTTGAAAGAATAATAATTATATATTATTTCAATAGAAATGTTAAATTGAGGACTTTATTTCAGTGCCTCATTATCAATATACATCACCGCAGCCGGTTGACAGACGACGGAAAAGGCGGTCTGCTACTGAAGCAGACGACACATTAGAATATATTATAGAAGCGTTCGGTGAAGTAAACCATCTCATTTTGGAGAAAAGTAAAGATCTCATTTCACCAGGTAAATCAATACTCCCAGTATTTCAAATATAACCAGTACCAAGCGTGTAACCAGTACCAAGCGTGAACATAGTACCAAGCATGTAGCTGTACCAAGCATGTAACCGGTATCAAGCGGGTAACCTGTACCAAGCGGATAACCTGTACTAAGCGGTTAAACGAAATCGAGCCGGTAACCAGTACCAAGCGAGTAACATGTACCAGTGATAAAACAAGTGCTATATCATCGAGAATATAAAAGTATTTACTCATTTATAATGAAAGTGCGTTATATTGCTGAGTGCAAGTGC
This sequence comes from Ruditapes philippinarum, assembly GCF_026571515.1. NCBI lineage: Eukaryota > Metazoa > Mollusca > Bivalvia > Venerida > Veneridae > Ruditapes > Ruditapes philippinarum. The sequence goes on along the minus strand of NW_026860751.1, from coordinate 37,390 downwards.
CTAGTTATTTCATTATTTAATTAATTATTGTACGGGGGAAAACGGCAGCCATAATGACTTGAACGTGTCAATGCATGCAACAATTAACTGGTGTGTTAACACCATACACAGTACAAAATATAACAGGCAAAATTGTGATTTGAAACATAAAGTTTAGTATTTATTTCTTTTTCTTAACAGGTTGTATTGTACAACATTTAAAACAAAATGGGTCACGTGATGTTTACCCCTGTGCTGCCGATGAAATCAGCTGTTACTACACTGGGAGGAGCAGTAACTATAGCAACTCATGGGTGGCAGCATCAGTTTGCGGGGGATTTGTAAGTTTATTCCATTGTTTTATACCGGGGGATTTATATGTTATACCGGGGGATTTATAAATTATACCGGGGGATTTATAAGTTGATTTATAAGTTATACAGGGGGATTTATAAGGTATACGTGGGATTTATAAGTTGATTTATAAGTTATACCGGGGATTTAATAGTTAATTCCATTGTTTTTATTACGGGGGTATAAGTTGATTTAACTGTTCTTTATTGATGGAAATTTGTAAGTTTATTCAACTGTCTTCTAAATTACGGGAAATTGTATGCTAAGTTAACTGGAATATTCTGTGGGATATTTGCAAGTTTATCAAATTGAGTCAAATCAGGGTCTTTTAAATATTTGAAAGACCCTAGTCAAATGTATTATTTTGCGCAGAATTTTTAGGCTTATAATTTTTCTGGTATAGTTAAAATTTGTACATCATCTGTTTTATGTCATCTTCGAAAACATATTTCATCATCCATTATATTATGACAAATTTAAGCGGCTTACTTTCACTGTAATGTTTTCATTTCAGCATGCGATGATTGGCTTACAGAATCAAACTCTTGTAGTTCAACCAATCAGAGATCATCACAAGTCACGCGCAAGACGTGATACGTTGTTAAACAATCCTCACATCGTTTATCAATACCAATCACGTGACATGACTGGCTTTGAAGATGGTAAATAGCTTTTTCCTGATTGGCTGCTGTTCTAATATTTGTACAAGATAATAACTATTATCCTCTTGCATTCAAAATTAGAGAGTGTTTCCCCTGATATTTAATCAGCTGTTCGCTATATCCAAAACAAACATTAAACGGTCTTCAGCTTTCATTTTCTGTTGGAAAAACAATTCTGTGTTGTTTCAAACTAAGTACATTGTGTATTTCAAAATTTCATCTTGGAAAAGTGCATCATATCTTTGTTAAGTCTTCTTCAAAACGACTCCCGAGAGTTATTTATAACGCGCCAGTGACGTTCGTTTCTATAAATAGAAGATCGGGATTTACTTTTTTTAAATATACAGAGCGGACTTGAAGATTATGGGTATCGAGTGATTTTCTTATTGTTTATGTATTTTATCGTCGACAGATTTCATTTTGTACCTTAATTCTTTTGATTCGACAATTATATGATAGGATTTGTTTAACAATACACATTGTAATATATTTTACCATTAGAAACGCTGAAGGCCGCTTTAAATAGAAAGACTTTTTGATTGTCATTTTCGTACTTTATTATAAATTGTTTCATTAGGTCAGTACTTATAAATATATAACGCTATCGTATAAAAGACGCATTAAGCCCAACATATTGTGTTATATGGAATTCTCAGAATTTTTTTATTTTGCTTTTCTATTAATTTCTGTTAAAACGGTAAAAAATGGCCACAAAATTAAAGCCTCTTTTGCTTTTTATGCCTTTTAGTTTAGTTTTTACATTAATATGACTCATCTTATATAGCAGATAAGGTCGTTACTTCAAACAAAGCCAGTCGTAGGCGCAGAAGCACCGCGAAGAAATACGTGGAAACAACAGTTGTCGTAGACCCCTCGGCGTACAGGTTTCATGGGAGTGGGACAGAAAAGATGGTGAAAACTGTTTTGAACATTGTACGTTGATTTATTTATTTTTTAATAATCACACCGAAAGAATATGTTTTAAAGGTAACAACATTTATGAATGTCCCGCATGTGAGAATCTTCCATTTTCCAAATGTTATTATATTGAATGTGTTACAGAAGCTAGAATAAATACTTATTTAAAATACCCCGAATAATGGTCATGAAATTAGAATCTTGTTTCCATTTCATTATTTTAGATATACTTAAAACACTACAAAGTCGACCTTAGCTAAATTAAAAATAATAAAGTACATATATCCATCTGAAGATCTTTTTTTAAAGTCAGATCCTTATTAAAGCTATATGAATTAGGATCTGACGACTGCCAATAGATTGTCACCTTCTCGTATCCACGTGCATGCAACAACTCCTAAAGTTGCGCAATCGTCATCACGCATATAACGTGTATAGCTGGTACCCATTTTTATCTCATATTTCAGGCCGCACAGAGGTTTCTGGATCCCAGCCTTAAAGCAGAGCTTTATTTCACTCTAACAAAGATCATGATTTTGGAACACAATGAGGTTTGTTAAACATTTCTTTAAAATAAGATGTTCAAGCGAGGCCAAAATTTCGCGACAGCATTCGGAATAATAAACAAGACTTAATACCTACAAATTTCTACGGTAATTTCTGTCAAATATAACGTTATATGATAATATATACTTCGTAAACATTTATTTTCGCTAACCTTATTTCGCGAAATAAACTAGAATAAATCACTTATGACAATTTCTTATTCTTTCGATAAAAAAGTTGAATATTAGTATTTTGTCCGGTATTTGATCACGAAATTTTAATGTATATATAACGACATTTTAGTCTTAATGATGGAGAAAAACAAAACCACCAATCTTCAATAAGTTGACAGATTTGCAGGAAAGATTGTAAAGTCTCTGTCAACATTCGAATCCACGGTGATAAGGGGAAAGCTATTGTCAGACAGGAGCTTCAACATGAGTATTACGCTACATGTGCTTATATTCAGTATAGTTATACTTGAATACATATCTGATGAGGACATAGAGAATTTTTATGTTCTATGTGCGCACGCAATATGTTTTACGTGCTCACGCAGAAGTAGATATTGCACGGCTACGCAATATGTATAATGAGCGCACGCGATAGTATTACGTTGCAACGCGACAAAAATGAGTACTCACGTGCACGTAAAACATATCGCGTAGTCACGTAATGGCTTACGTGCGTGCATGTATTATCTATCTCAAGGTCACGTTAAAGCTATTGCGTGCACGTGTCCCAATTATGCCGCCGAAAATCTGGCTCTTTAAAAGTGGTATATATACGAACAATATCGGTTGATATATATTTTTCTGATACTTTAATTGTAAATATAATTATGTCATTCTTTTAGGCGGGGTTAACTATAGATGCGGATTCAGGGGTAACACTCGATAGTTTATGTAACTGGCAGGCCGGTTGGAATCCCACTCGGGACTCGAATCCTCAACATGCTGATTATGTTGCATTGATAACAAAGTACGTATTATCCATGCTTCGAATTAACAGGATATTTCATTCAGAGTGAAAAATAAAACTATTGAAAATCAGTCATTTGGAACGAACTCAAAAACATTATTATATTAATATTATTAATATCAATCTGTTCGACTGTGTAATACAATTTATCATTTTTTACAATTGGAAAGAAAAAGCAAAAATGAAAACGCGTAATATTATTTGATTTTGCAGCTATTTTTTCAACACTCTACTCACTGACTTTCCGTTATTTAAATTTAAGTAAGTAAAATGAGAGAGGATATGGCTAGTTATGCCCTCTCGAAAAAAATCATCTTTCACGTGTTTATTATATTATACAGGGTTGACCTAGAGCATAACGGAAACACGGCAAATACCGGATTAGCAAGAAAGGGTATGTGTGGCACTAAAACCCGTTGTTCTGTAAGCGAAGACTCCGGACTTGGGACGGGGATTATAATGGCTCACGAAACTGGACATGTGTAAGCATAGGGGTTTTTTTTGCCATGTATAATGCACATTTTACAAAATAAAGAATAAAAACAGGATACTTATTAAAATGTATTTGTTTAATGTTGATCTTTATATTCAAAAATGCAGATTTTACACGCGTTTATAAATGTAAAACAGCCCATAAATGATGTAAATAATAATCATTATTATGTCCATTAGAAAAGTCCATTTAAGATACATTTATCGTGTTAAAGATAAAATTAATTTTGATACACTCACAGACTCGGAATGGATCACGACTCGGTAGGGAACTCATGTCCAAATGGCAAGAATATCATGTCGAGCATGGCTTCACAAGGTCCAGAGGCTCTGAAATGGTCAAGCTGCAGTGCGGATGTGCCAAGTCTTTTCTAAGGTAAGACTGAGTGACATACAGGTACATGTATTTCCAAGCAAAGCAATATTATCCTGAAAGTGTAATTATTTTTGGTTAAACTTTTGCTTCGATACAATAAGTGTCGGTCCGATGAATTTTCGTATTCTTTGTTCTATGGTAAATTAGTCGCATTTGAGGCTTAATTCTCAATTCCACTGTTCTTGATTAATTATATACTGTCTTCAACTTTAAACATCAACACTATCTAAGTCAAATGAGGCCCGAAATATAATTTTCAGAAATCTTCATTCTGTTTTAACACTGTTTTAATTCACCACTTTGAAAACTCCTGACAGCTGGTTGGTAGTACAGTTTTTAAGCCTTCCGCCATCAAATGGGTTCCTTGAAAAACACAAAAAACAACTTTTAAAGTCATCCTATAACACACAAAAACTACACACATGCAATAAATACACATTAACTATGACCAATCAGACTAGTGAGAACTTAAATTGGGCCACTTCAAAAATTAAAAGAACTACTTTCAACAGGTTCGGTCTAATTCCGTACCGGGGTGAGATCAATATTACATCTTTTATGTATTTATTTATTTTTTTTTTATTTTTTTTTTTTTGGGGGGGGGGGTGAATGCAGAATGTAAATAAGATGTTAATTTGGAGTTTATTTACATATATAAAAAATAAATAAAAGAAAATCTCATATGATACCTTTTAAGATGAACAATCTGTTATCTTTATAGTATTTGAACTACGTTAACGTTGTTATTATCTCAGAACATGATGACCTCTTAAATAAGCCTTTTCAATGCAAGCTGTAACTTATTTTATCAATGCGACCAGTCCAGACCATATCGGTCATAATCGGTGCCGCCTGATTATGGTCTGCTCTCTTCGCTTTTCAGTCATTAAATTTCCAGAAATTTCCCCTGATAATGATGAATGTTTTTTTCCTGATGTAAGGATAGGCTAGTCCATTTAAGATATTAAGCGTGGTTAGGAATGCTAATCATCAAATCTTACTTTTCTAGTTCTTCAGCATCGAGCTGTTTAAATGACGCCCCATCTTCCCAGGCGGAGAAGTTGTATAGCTCCACAACTAAACCTGGAACTATTTACACAGCTAATCAACAGTGTAAACTAATGGTTGGTGATAAGGCGGAAGTGTGCGAAGGAATTAAAGCCGACGGACAGGTTTGTATAGATAACGGACTATTTTCCATTTTAGACCTACTGTGTAAAGCACATTCCATTGCAATCGCGCTTTTCGAAAATATTATTTCGGTATGAACAATGTTGTACAACCAGATTTGCACCGGTGCCTGTCCATTGCAATTCGGACAATGAAACATACATTTGCGTTCCTTGCATTTCACTCATGGTCGAATAAAAGAAAATATATTGTTCGAAAATAACCTTTATACCGCGATGTAAGTTGCATAAGAAAATGAAAAAATAGTAATTTGCGTAAAATTTAACTTTTATTTATTCATTCTACTCATTACTCGTAGCTGCAAAGAACTAATCGTATCAAGTTGCTGAAACTAGAATTCTTATTATTGATATGCAAAAAGAACCAATCTTATCAAGTGACTGAAACTATATTTATTATAACTGATAAGATTTTTTGCTATGTTTTTCTCAGGACGTTTGTGGGGCAATTGTATGTAGACCCAGTCACGATTTTGGCACTAACGGATGTACGATTTATTCTGCACCACGAATGGACGGCACTGATTGTGGAAATAGAAAGGTATGTGAAATAATTATGAGAAAAAAGTCTTAATTTTACAAACTATGCTAAATATTTGTTATGATGTTTAGCGGATTAACTTATACATGTAGTTAGAGTGAACACAATCATGTAGAGTAATTGCATGTGGCTGGAACCCACGGTACACATTCTGTATAATACATTATATAAAGTATTTTATACCGATACCGGCGAATAGCCTGGCTTACCGAGGATGCCAAGCAACAAATATTACAAATTCTTAATCCTTACCACGCTAATATTTCAGATATCGGGGCACTATCGTATCTCGAAACTATGGTGGCTGATTTGGTAAGTTTTTGTACAACACGACAAAGCGCCAAATAGCGCGTTGTGGCGCTGTCGCCTTGTCTCTAGCGCGGCACGCCAAACGGCGCGTTGTCGTGCGGCGTGTTGTCGCTATATCACATTGGCGTTGGGTTCGAATTGAAGGATTGGCTTATAAGCCAAGCGACAGGGCGACATAGCGACAACGCGCCGTATGGCGTGCCGCGCTAAAGACAGGACTACAAAACGAAAGTTCGACAACGCGCCGTTTGACGCTATGTCGTTTTGTCGCTAGCGCCAACACGACGCACAAAAGCGTACCAAATCAGCCACCATACGAAACTGAGGTCGACTTCTCTCCACCTATTTTTAGAATTTTTGTTACGTCAACTTTTGACTTGTGGAAGGCATTTAAAAACAAATACAACACCACTATTATATACTGATGGTTTTGTATTCAAATGTTAAAGAAGGTAAGCATTTTGATACAAGACCTGTGCGACTTCCATTTTAGGAATTGTCCGATATCGGAAAAAATGATAAAAATCTAAAGTTGGCCAGTATGTTTTACTGGTGGCAAAGTCTTGTCACTTTTAGTCTGCGGTAGGGTATATGTTAAATCATATTTTGTTTTAAATTACAGTGGTGTATTGGTGGAAAATGTTTAGATATGGGTCCCGGCTCTCCTGGGCCGGTAAACGGCGGATGGTCAGACTGGGAAACAACATTTAGTCAGTGCTCAAGGTCATGTGGAGGTGGGGTCAAGGTCAGACAACGTTTTTGTAATAATCCGGAGTAAGTGTTTTATCAATTATACATTTGAGCCGCGTCACGACAAAACCAACATAATGGGTTTGCGACCAGCATGTATCCAGACCAGCCTGCGCATCCGCGCAGTCTGATCAGGATCCATGCTGTTCGCTATCAGTTTCACTACTTGTTATAGGGTTTGTAAGCGAACAGCATGGATCCTGATCAGACTGCGCGGATGCTGGTCGCAAACCCATTATGTTGGTTTTGTCGTGACACGGCTCATATTTTGTGTGTATATATACGATATTAACTTCTTGCATTTCCTGATTTTGTAACTAATCGTAATAGGAATATTTTAAAGGCACATTATGCCTCAGAAATCCGTATTGTTTTCATTCTTTAGAAATGTCTTACATGTTTTTAACATGTTTCAATAATAAGCTTAGAACATGTTTCATGTCTAAGTTCTGAAGAAAGTGGGACTGAACTTGCAGTAATGCGTCGTAAATTTATCAAAATGTTAACAATTAAAGTAGTATTTGGACTTCCAAACAAAATAATTATTCATTATAATTACATGTATACCAAATTGATGACAGCAAAAGATAGTTCATGTATATAAAAAAAATGACTATATTTTCGGAAACTGTAACATAATACCAAAAAATAAAAGGTTTTGAGAAATAAAATTGATAGCATTTCCGAGGCATTATAAACCTTTAATATTCCTACCTCGATATACATGTATGTGTCATAATGAATTTAAAATTAAAGACACCAGGCGTGCAGTAATGCGTCGTATATTTACCAAAATGTTAACAATTAAAGTAGTATTTGGACTTCCAAACAAAATAATTATTCACTATAATTATATACCAATTGATGACAGCAAAAGATAGTTCATGTATATGCACGTTTTGAACGGGGTGCAATTGTATTTTCATTAAAATTTCTGATTTGTTTCAACTTAGATCTTAATCAGTGTTCAAATATGGGGTCTACAAAATTCTGGGACAAGATAAATTTGTATTAATCGAAGTGTATAAATGCATATAATTTATTTAAAAATAACTTTCAGACCGATGTACGGAGGTCGCAAATGTTCGGGATCACCGACTAGGGCTGAAGTATGTAACATGCAGGAATGCAGCACCTCCCAGCACGACTTCCAGGCTCAGCAGTGCTCCGCCACCGACGGAAATCCGATCGGAGGTCATCGTTACCATTGGATACCGAACACTGACTCTATAGGTACATCAGCAAGTTTTACAATCGATTTAAAATATCTAAAAGTTTTAAATGAAAATAGGACCTTTATCTTTGTATATACATTAAAACTAAGTAAAGAATGCCAAACATCAGGTTCAACTATAACTTGTAAATTGTACTGGTTTTTGAAATAGGTTTTACATATAACATAATATAGATATCAAGAAAGGTTATTTCACGTTTCCAGCAGATCAATGTTTATATGCAATAAAACATTAATTTAAATACAAATGTTCATATATTGTATTTAGACGGGTTATATACCTAAAAATAAACGATTGTAAGGTTATATTAACCAAGCTGTCAACGGTTATATTATCACAGAAAACAGTTGTTTTATGCACAACAACCGAACCTGTCTAAACCATATATAACCAATCTTTACTGCTGTACAAGTACAAATTTAAGATATATTGATACGTTTAAGCGTCTCGACTGGCCAATGACAATCTTCGTTATATAAAGAGAAGTATCAGAATAATATTTTTAACCTTCAGTACAAACGTGCAGTATTGTAAATGATGGCATGGTTCGGTATGGCTCTATTCGATGCACTGCGATGCACTGCGTCTGTCGCAACCAAACTCCTCACAGTGATTTGATTGGCTACGCTCAAATCACTGCATTCACTTACTTCACGTGACCAAAGAAAAGGGCACGTGATTCAAAATGGAGGCCACGATCGTAGTCGAAAAATATGTCTTTTTTTGGGACAAAAACAAACTTTTCTTCTTCCATTTTCGAAAGAAAGCGAATAAAATCAAACTTAATCATAAATTGAATAAAATTTAAGACAATTTTTTTAATTTCTATAGATTGCAAAAATCCTTCTTTCGCATTATTTCCCGTTAAGCACATGACCGAAAGTATCTGCAAAATAATATATCAATTTAAGCAATCTCTTACCGAATACATGTAGTTATCTTTGAGTTGCATGTACAAGAAATTATATCACAATCAGTTATTTTTTCTGAAGCATATTTTATAACTATTTTGATAAAAGACTAACTTGTGATAGCAGTGGTCTTTGTAGCAAAGCAAAGGGGGACCACTGCGTTTGATTTTGGATCGCAACCAGAAAGGCCCGGCTGATGACGAATGTCCGACCAGAGTTGTCTGTTTCCGAGTTGTCTGACAAAACTGCTGTGATTAAAGTTAGCGCCCGAACCCTGCCATCAATTTAGGTTTGCAAAAGCACACTTCGAATAAAATAAAAATGTACAATGTACATGTATGTAAATAATGTAAAAGTATTTATATTTTGTGTTGCTGCAGGTGACGACAGTTGTAAAATCAACTGTCAAGCAGATGGGACAAACTATTTCGCTAAAAGGGGAATCAGTAAGGATGGAACGCAGTGTATAATAGACACGCCAGCCTCATTCACAAAATGCGTGGCCGGAAGTTGTAAAGTAAGTTCTCCAAGAACGACGAACCAAAATCAAATCGGCTTACCTCGGGTCATGTCGTAATAAAACCGAAACTTCTTGCATTTTTCCGACAAGTTTTGGTAATAGATCTATCTATTTTTCGTACAATTTTATTGTAAGAGCAGGCGATTTCCAATGTGACGTCATCCCTTGACAAAATACTAATATGACGCGTCGATGGTCAGTAATCCTTAAAATGTAGACACTAAGTTTTTAATTTAATGTGGAATAATTTTTCATTAAAGTTGCAAAATATTAACAAAGAAGTTTTTGACTTCCATGCAAAATACGAAATCACTAATAATTGTACTTATTGCCAAAAGGCACCAGAACCAAAAGATTTTTCACGTAATTGGCCAATCAGTAACTTTCTGAAATCTATTATATGAAGGTTTTGGGAAATAAAATAAAAGCATTTCTGGATCATATTTGGTCTTTAAATCAAAAACAAAGAAAACACTATATAAAGACTACACTATTTGATAAATGAGCCACGTCATGACAAAACCAACATAGTGCGTTTGCGACCAGCATGGATCCAGACCAGCCTGCGCTTCCGCGCAGTCTGATCAGGATCCATGCTGTTCGCTTACAAACCTTATAACAAGTAGAGAAACTGATAGCGAACAGCATGGATCCTGATCATCCTGCACGGATGCGCAGGCTGGTCTGGATCCATGCTGGTCGCAAACCCATTATGTTGTTTTTGTCATGGCGCGACTCATTTGATAAATCAACCATGTTACAGGCATTTGGGTGTGATGGCCACATGGATTCTGCTCACAAGTATGACCAGTGTGGTCTCTGCAATGGTAAAGGAAACACGTGCAAAAAACTATCCGGAACATTTCATGGCGGCAAAGCTAAAGGTACCAAAAACTTATTTTAATACAAAATATATGTGAAAATACATCAAATAGGAACCATACGCGTTACAAGTCCGGTTTGTGTTAACTCGTTGATCGACGGCAGTGACAAGAGCCTACAGTCGATGCCCCCCTCCCCGGCGGGACCGGTTTAAGCAGAATTCACCATGTACATATGAAAAAAGTGTATTTAAGAGTCCGTAAGAATTAAGTTTTTGTGCTAAACAAAATGTCATTGTATGATAGATAATTGTTTTGTCCTCGCTTTTGCAAATATAATATTTTCGCTAATAAGATAAGAAATACATTACATGTATGTATATTGCAATATTATAGCGATGATTTATCAAATGTCCAAGATATCGTAAAAACAAAATGTAATCTTTCTTTCATATAAAAGAGATCTATTTCACAGATAATATAAGACACATTCAATTTTGAAGGGTAATAGTTATGTACATGTACATCATTAAAAACGTCTTTATTATTTTCCAGTGTTTACAACGTTCGTTAAAATACCTAAAGGAAGTACAGGGATCACTATAACACAAGGCAATATGTACTGTTACCTTAGTAAGTATAGATCTTACATGATAATTTGACACTCATAATATAGAAAAGTATAGATACTTGAAGACGTTTTGTCACTATAACACAAGGCAATATGTACTGTTACCTCAGTAAGTATAGATCTTACAAGATAATTTGACACTCATAATATAGAAAAGTATAGATACTTGAAGACGTTTTGTCACTATAACACAAGGCAATATGTACTGTTACCTCAGTAAGTATAGATCTTACAAGATAATTTGACACTCATAATATCGAAAAGTATAGATACTTGAAGACATTCTGTCACTATAACACAGAGCAACTATAAACTGTTACCTTAGTAAGTATAGATCTTACAAGATAATTTGACAATAATAATATAGAAAAGTATAGATACTTGAAGACGTTTTGTTACTATAACACAGAGCAACTATAACACAAGTTACCTAAGTAAGTATAGATCTTACAAGAGAATTTGACACTCATAATAACGAAAAGTATAGATACTTGATGACATTCTGTCATTTACAGTCATGCGTAGTACTGTTTAATATTTGTTTTTCCATTGTCATTTCTGAATAATTTATCTATGAGCAGTAAAGAAATATTCTAAACTGTCTGACAATTTATGAAAATAAAATACAAATTCACCTTCTATGTACAATGTAATAAATTCTTCCACAATCAGCCTTTAATAGATAGAACAACGTTTTCACGAATTTTAACAATTTTCTCAATTTATGAAACAAAACTCAAATGAATTGTCACAAGCAGTTACGCGATATGAAATGAGATTATGTCACAACCTGTACTAAACGACCGCATACTACAAAAACGACAAACAAAGAATCTTAGTGACCGTGCATTGTTGATTTTTGGAAACCGCCTGCCAAAAACGACCAATTTATCCTGCAGCAATGGTTTAAGACTGGTTATACTAAGTGAAATGCCGAAACTATGCACATGTAATTAATCTCGACTTCTATATTATTTCACTATAGGTATGGTGGTTGGAGGCAAACACTTGTTCACGGAAAGTACGCCACATTTGTCCGGTGTATATAACAGAGAAGGAGTGATAATAAAATACCAGTCTAAACCGGAAAGAATTGAAATTGTAGGCCCGATTAGTACCGATATAGAAGCCCAGGTAATGTTTATGGGAGAAATTCATATGTTTACGGCATTTGTTTTTCGTATTAGCGTGCTTATAACTGACATATTTGTTGATATTTTGTAGATACGCATAATGTTAATCCGGGAATATACAGCTTTTGAAATAAATGGTCGTTTTATTCAGCCTTTGTCCTAACTTTTCGTCTGAAATATCATAAACGCTGCTCAAGTCTGGTGATGGTAAGACATTTTCAAAGCTAGGACCTCTTTCCAGATGAAATAGGACAAAGACTAAATAAAACAGAAGAAAAGAATATCATATTGAGATGGGTTGTAAAAAAATAAACTATGGTATCGGGATATACAAAACAAATGTGTAATAAATTGTTATATGCATTATGTTATTCGCATGAAACTCTATTTAACATACAATTTGTGCATTATTTTAAAGGTATACCGCAAATATGAACCACCGTATGTGGGCGTTGATCCAGATGTGTATTACGAATACCACATACCGACCACCACACAAACTGTGACATACTTATGGAAAACAAAAATTGGAGCTTGCACAAAGACCTGTGGAACAGGTATATATTGTACAAAATTCAGACCACGGTGGCCCGCATAATATCGTTTGTATCTTTAAAACTAAAATATGACATTTCGTTTATTTGAATTGACGACAGTAGATGAATCATTACAATAAAAGTCTTGAAAGTGTTGCCTGTGTTTTGATGGTAGTTTCTAAAAATTGTTTCAGTTTCATGACTAGGCGAATTGGTAATTTCTAAATATAGAAAGTCGGGCATATAAATGTGATATTCCGAAAGCATCTCTCAAATCGTGACCTGAAGATTATGTCAAGTATTGTTTCATGACGTCATTTTCTCGTTCTTAGGACATCAGACGCCTATCATCACGTGCGAAAGCAGCGTGTCTGGGACAGTAGATGACTTCAACTGTAATATACACGATAAACCGGGGGAAACGATACATCCATGCAACACCCACGCTTGTCCACCAAGGTAATCTGTCAAAGTTACTCATTATTTATGTTTATATAATTAAAATTAAAATATAGAAAATCTACCAACACCGGGCCAACTGTGTATTTAGTGCGATACAATTTTGATGCTGTATGCCAATATTTTAAAATTCATACATTTATTCCTTTTATAGCTGTAATAGACGCTAGCGCTAATCATAATTCTTTTTCCTTTAATTCATTTAAAAAAAATAGCGATTGTATTTTTATTGGTATTTTTTTACTTAAATGAATAATATGTGACAATTAAAAGCATTTGTCCGAAGTACTTCCGGTGACGTCATTTAGACGGCTTTAATCGCGTGATTGAGATTTGTGGACTTGTATTATAGGTGGAGGGCCACGCAATGGGGTACATGTAGCAAGTCATGTGGTGGGGGAACTCGTCAAAGAACAGTCGAGTGCGTGGAGGAAAACAATAATGTAGAAAAGGTAAACACGTGATATATGGCGTCATTGATCCATTGTTAAGTCGTCAAAACGTTGAGAGCATATTGACGTTCGTGGTGTATTTATTGGCAGGAGGAACTGCTACACGAGGGATGAATTTCTTATGATAACTTATCAGGAGTCCTTATGATAACTGTCACGGAGTTCGTCGGAAAACTCTGGTATATACCGAAGAAACACACGTCCATAGTATGGTAATTTTCATCTTGAAAAAGAGAGTTATCAGAAGAACTCCTGACAAGTTATCATTACAACTCCCTCCTCAGTGTAGCAGTTCCTTCCCCGTGATGTACAAACCGTTTTACCGACGCCAGTGATGGCAGTCACAGAACCTGAAAAGTTATACTGATTTTCATTTTCATTGCTATAGACTTGCTGTCCATTGACTGGAGATGCGTTCACGTAATTTTGGATTCGTCATCTAATTTCATAAAATATTTTGAGCAGGTTAAAACTGAAAGCTGCTGAAAAAAACGGAAAAAGTTGGTTTTTAGAGGCGTCCAAACTAGCCCATTCGAAGCGAAAAAACTGCCGTTGTAGGCAGAAATATATTTTCAAGGCTGCCCATAATGACAACAAAATGAAAGTGGTTAGCATTCTGATAAAAAAATCAAGATCGCCCTGGCAATAATTTCCTTATTCATATCACAACTGAGACTTCAAACTTTTTTATACCCTCCACAAACGAAGTTTAAGGGGTATACTGGAGTCAGCTGGACGTCGGTCGGTCCGTTGCAGATTTCTTGTCCGGGACATAACTCAGAATGTACAAATGATAACAACATTAAATTTTGTAGGATAATAGATCTCATAAATATTTCTTTAGAAATAAAAACGATATACGTGCTAAAATATTACTTGTACACATCAGAAAATCTGTTAGTTATAACATGATGTTTATGAAATGTTTGTAGGTATTATCTGCAAGCCGATGTCACGGTCAGGTAAAGCCCGGGAGGTCATCAACTTGTAACACAGGCGCGTGTCCTGCCGTCTGGAAAACAGGGGCGTGGTCTGCAGTAAGTCGCTTATATCAAATACTCTCAAGCGATTCAAATAATCGCTTACAACATTCAAATATATAACTTATCAATTAAATTAAAAAAAACAATTAACAGAGATTTGCACGTATACCTTTGTCTATGAAAATTGTTAACAATATTGAATACGTCAAACTTTTTTAATATCTTTTAAAATAAATTGTTCTGTAATTGAATGTATGTAATACAATAAATGAGCCGCGTCACGACAAAACCAACATAATGGGTTTGCGACAAGCATGGATCCAGACCAGCCTGTGCATCTGCGCAGTGTGATCAGGATCCATGCTGTTCGCTATCAGTTTCTCTTCTTGCTATAGGGTTTGTAAGCGAAACGGCATGGATCCTGATCAGCTTGCGCACGCTGGTCTGGATCCATGCTGGTCGCAAACCCAGTATGTTGGTTTTGTCGTGACGCGGCTCAAATGATTATGTTACCAGACATAACAACAAATCACGGAAAGAATATAGACTTTTATTACTCACGTAGTCATAGATACCGTAATTTTGGACGTAGATCTAAACTAATATGTCTTGTGCTTTAAACGCAGGACAGAATTCTAATTCTACTTTCAATATGCTCTTTATCAGTGTTCGGATTCATGCGGTCAAGGTTTGAAGACTCGAGCAGTTAAATGTTACACAAGTGCGAGCTCGAACTCCCCGATAACTGACTCGAACTGCCTAGCTGGAGATAAACCCGCTACACAAGATTACTGCCTAGAAAAACCATGTCGTACTGATATAAGTGAGTTAATGTATTTGTATGGAAATCAAATTACCACTTTATTTACATTTTTCTACCATAATCACAAATAATGTTTACATTAAGTGTAATTTTCTTTAGGTTATAAGCATTGTTCTATCTTTTTTGTGTGGGGATGGGGTTGCTATTTAATTGTTGGGTGTAACTTTTTTTTAGTTTTTTTTAATTAATTAATTCATTCATTCATTCATTCATTCATTCATTCATTCATTCATTCATTCATTCATTTATTCATTTTTTATGTATTTATTTTTTGTATTAAAAAACACATTTTTGTCAGGAAATATTTCATTTATGAGTGCATTGTCCAATAATATTGCAAAAAAAAAATCCTTTGTAGTTTAAGCATTCTATTGTGTATTGACAATGTTTGTAGGTGGCGCTAGTTGTAAAGATAAGGTCAACGAGTGCTTTAAATCATACGGAGACGCTGTATGCACGGGCTCGTATAAATCATGGGCACGAGACAATTGTATGAAGTCATGCGGTGTCTGCGTTGAAAATCCGAGCGGTAAGTCAAACAGTCGGACATTTCCGTTTTAACTCTTTTACTTTCGTCTTGTTATGAAATAGTATCCATTTTCAGAAAAATAACTCAGAAGTGTCTGTAAACAGAACAAAAAATATCATATTGTTTGTAAATACATTTAAATTGGTAAAATGATAGTACAATTTCAGTAAATCATATTGAATATCAACAACATTGTTTAGAGCATGCCAAGTAAAATTGCATTGTTTAACTTTGTATGTCACATCACATTAAATTTACATTTATTCATTGACTTTATAGATACATTATATTTACATTATTTAACATTCTATATATGTGCATTGTATATTTACATTTTATAACGTTTACATTGCATTTACACTACATTGATAGTACAATCTCATTACATTTACATTACATTCTCAATACATTTCTTTTACAAAGGTATTACATTACACTTCCATTACAACGAAATTGCATTTACATTACATATTATTACATTTACATGGTAATATCATTACATTTACATTACAATATTATCACATTTACATTGCACAATCATTACATTTACATTATAATTTTATTACATTTTCATTGCAATATCATTACATTTACATTACATTTCTATTTATATTACATAACGTTTACATTATATTTACAGTATATTTTTACAGTACAATCTCCTTACATTTTCATTACAATGTCATTACATTTACATTACATGTATTACATTTACATTGCAATATCATTACATTTACTTTCCTATCAACATTACATAACGTGTACATTACATTTGCATCACATACATTACATTTACAGTATAATCTCATTACATTTACATTTTAACAAATCAGATTATGATCCTAACTGTAAGGATGAGATAGACAACTGTAACCAGTATTCAGCAGGATTCTGTACCAGCGGATCATATGTAGCATGGGCGAAAAATCATTGCAAGAAATATTGTGGATATTGCGGTTAGTTTCTTGCTCTTTCATAAAGATTTTGCATAAAACTAACCTACGGATATATGTGTTGTTACTTCCACACTGACTTATGAAAGTTGTCGTTTAGTTTTTTTTTTTGTATTTTTGGAAGGTTGGACCATCATTAGAATACAAGTTCATCCAAGAAAACGACAACTTTTGGGGAAAAAATGAAATAAAAACGTAAACACAGCTACCATGTAGTCTTTAAATGTGTAACTATAAGTAACATTACCTTCAAGAAAGGGCTGTACTCGGCATAATTTATCATTTTGTAACTATTTATAGAATCAAGTTCTATCATTTTGTTACTATATATAGAATCAGGTACCCCCATTTTGTCACTTTTTATAAAACCAGTTACCACCATTTTGTTACTATTTATAGAATTAGTAACCACAAATTTGTTACTATTTATAGAATCAATTACCGCCATTTTGTTACTATTTATTGAACCAGTTACCACCATTTTGTTACTATTTATAGAATCAGGTACCACAACAAAAGCCCCAGCAGTGGACGCCAATTGTCTGGATACAGAAAACTGTGCCGGTTATGGGAAAAGTGTTTGTACTGAGTATGCGCCATGGGCAAAGAGCCATTGCAAAAAATTCTGCAACTTATGCGAGATATCAGCTACAAACTCCGGTAAGCTTATGATATTTTAAAACATTCTGCCCGCTTTTAATATAAGACCAACTCCGTTAATTTCCGTAAACAATGTTTTTTGGGTTAGCGTTGCAGATACCTATGTCGAATGAATGTTTGGCATTACAGAAGATACGTAAAAATGCAAATTGCGTGATAGGGGCTTATATAAAACATGTATAATGTTTAACATCACATCATCAAATACATGCGGAAAACTACAAAATAGAGCGCAATCTTAATTATTTTAATTAAGTGTAGATCGGGCATATTCTAGGTAGGTTTTTGGTTTCCTTGTAAGAGATTTCAATCTTTATATTTAGAATTCCATCAGTCAATTTTTAAGGCATAAATGTTTTGTGTAATTATATAAAACAGCTATAGAGTAATTATATTAAGTGGAAAGCGACGCCATTTTAAGGCATCGCATGAAGGAACTAACCGGCTTCATCTGGAAAAGATAACTTCACTAAATATCTTATGTCTTAATTGGGAATAGTGCACGCGATGTGGAAAACAGTTTTTCCCTTAATAAGCCTAGAATTAATACATATTTTACGAATGAAATAATACATGTAATAATACTGATCGCCATATCTTCAAAAATGATGTCATATACCACGTGGTTTTGCGGTTTTGAACTTAATGAAGTTTTTGTTACAAAAAAAAAGGAAACAGCAACACGTGTGAAAATACGGCAGACTGTGACGCCTACGGAAGTACCGTATGTCAAATGAAGGAGTTTGCACAAAAACATTGTCGTCGTTATTGTGGACTATGTCAAGGTTAAATACATGTTGTCGCTAGTGTTGATTTTATTTCATTCTATTTTATTATTTATTTTTATTTATTTTTTGGACAATTCTGAGTATGTCTATTTTTTCTTGTGTTTTCTTTTCTGGAAGTCTGTGTTTGAATGTACTGCATGGCATTTTAGAATGATCAATTATTATGACACTGTTTAAGTCTAAAAAATTATTATTTGTGTTATTATAAGTTTAACCAGGGCCTTTAAAAGACCTTGGAGTCAGATACAGTTATGGATAACAAGTCAAAATAATCTACTGCATGGAATGTTGGGTTTAACTTGTGTACATATTATACATGCTTACAAGATTATCCTGATAAATGCGTTTTGCTTTATTAGTATAATGGTAAAATGTGTGTGACCACCTTTTTCTAGTGATACATTTTATTTTTAAGGTATTAGATCTTCTTTCTGTAAGATATTACTTTTGCATAGATGAAGTAGTGCTTTCGTAGGGCATGGGTTCAAATCACACAGGAAGTAAAGTTTTTCTTCAGTTTTCTTACTTATTTCTTTCTATCTGGTTAGATTTTGGTTTTCTTTTTGAATTCTTTGACTGATGTACAAGGAGTAAGCTGTGTTAATGTGTCACTGAAATAATGGCTTAAAGTGGATTGGTATACAATGGGCAAATTTTAAGTTATTTTTTACACAAAAAATTGCATCGGAGAAAGTCATTTTAAAGCTATTGATAGATCATATACATGTAATAAATATTTATAAATCATGTTGGATGATTTATCCACCACTTACAAACAGCATCCGTGTACATTATTAGTGTGTGTTTTGTTTTCACATTATGATACTGAATACTATCAACATAATTATTCGTGTTATTACAGATCTTCTATTATCGACCAATTCACTTTAATATATAAAATGTTCTAATTTCTTTTCAAATTCTCCAAAATTATAAGCAGTAAAGTATGTGGTTGATTTAAAGATATTTGGTTTGAGAGATCCAGATTTATGCATGAAAACCCTCTATACTACTGAATTATTGTCCCGAAAAATGATTTGCTCGAATTTTAGTTATAATTTCCTCGAAAATTGTAAAAAGAAAGCTGAAATTAAGACAAACGAGGTAAAAAAGGCTATCAAAACAACATTATGAAAGAGAAAGAGCTCACGATAGTAGATCGGAATAACATTGGACTAGTTTTCATTGAAATTTTTCATGTTTGCAAGCAAAGTTATTCTAACGTCATTTTTTTTCTGACGTCATTTTTTTAGAAAACAATGACGTCTGATTTTGCTTTGACCTTTCAGGTTGCAAGGACCAGGAGGGCAACTGTGCGGGATATGGAAGCAGTATGTGTACCGAGTACAAACCCTGGGCCAAAGCTCATTGTCAGAATTTCTGCGGACTTTGCAACGCCAGGAAAAAGCGTAAGTCATTCTTGCAATGAGCAATTGGTTTATGAAACAGCAAAGAAGTCCTGGTATATTTGAAATGTATATAAAGATACATTTTTAAACGTTGTAATGATAAAATTAATTGAAGACATACTTGAGATTTTTGAAATATTAAGTTATCACGTTTAAAGGCTAAAAATGCACGATTTTCTCGTAGCTGACCTCTATTTTAAATTCTTGATAAAATATCATTTTTAACGTTTGACGGAAAATACAGTCATTTGTTTTTTTAAAAAACAAAACAAAACAAAAAATCGAAAATAAACATAACTTAGTTCATTTTAACTTTAACAACGATGGATATCCAAAATGAATTGGCCTATATTTAAGTCTGGACAATACCGTTAATCATTTGTAGGGAACATTTCAAAATAATTTCTGACTAAATAGTGAACAGTGCAGACTATGATCAGACGGATTGGGTTGCACATATGTATCGGTCGATCATGGTCTGCACTGGGTAGAATCAGTTGTCGCTAGCAAGTTAATGGCTATGTGAGGAATATGCAGGAATAACAAATTTCATATAAGTTGTTAAATTTCAATTCTAGGTGACGTAGACGAGTCGGGACCGCCTCCCTTAATAGGAGGTAAGTTCTTCGGTAATAATAATACGTTTGTATGTTTAAATAGTGGCCTATTAGTAATACATTTGCCTATCCAACGTTTAAAGGCCCATTAAGCCCTCACCCCCTCCCACATCCATCCGGTTATTTTATATTTATGTCTAAAAAACTGTATTATTGTTACGATGCTGTTACATTTTTCGACGTTACTCATTGGCTTGGCTATATAGCAGAACCAACTGCTGTGCTTTTTGACTTATTTTGACGTCAGTAAAGTTATAAAAATAGTGACTTTATATTTTGTGTGGAAGACAAAGTACCCCTCGATTTACGTTTAACTTCTTATATAACAAGTTATTTCTCATCCGATGCCGATTTATTGATTAAATAAGCATCAAACATGCTTTAAATAAATTATTGAAACATTTTACATGTATAATATTACACAATTACTATACATGTAGATCGTCAGTTTCCATTTTCTTCAAAGAAAACTATAACGATTTTTTTTCATACAAAATATAAAGTCACTATTATTATAACTTCATTAATGATAAAATTGGCCAGAAAGTTGTTTTGATGTTCAGTTTTATTGAAACAATGATGAACTAAAAAATAATGAAACTCCGATTTTCAGTTTAATGACATTTTTTTAAGAATAAAAATATAATAATATAAGTCAAATATATTACATTTGCTTATAACAGCATGCAATTTGGAGATTAAAAAAAAAAATTGGTATTTTTTTTATTATATTTTCTTTTTTTAATACATTTTACCGGAAGTTAGAAGTATTTCATAAAAAGCACGTGCTATATTTAGAACATGTGTTATATATTTAGAACCAAATGTTCGAGCTGAAGACATGCTTACAAACGAACTTCTTGCAATGGAGAAAGACGGTGTTTATGATGACGTAGAAAGTGACGACATTTCCGATGTGGATGAGGAGGAAAATAGAATACCACAGCAACCTGTTTGTGGAACGGTTCGAACAGAGTCAAGAGGTTCAGTGGACCTTGTAGGAAAGCTGTTACCAGGTAAATGGAACACGTGAACACGTGACATTAAATGTTTGAAAGTGTTTTATTTGATATAGATTTGACGAATCGATGACAAGGTTAGGCTAAATCTACACCAATATCAATAATGATGCTAACCTTTTTTATTCTTATTTTCAATTCTTCTATCGCCATTATTTTCATTAATAAGAAACACCCACAATTACATGACTTAATTTGTTAATTGAATTCTTGAAATGAAAGTGTAGTTAGCACAAAATTCTAAACATAGAATATGTATCAAAATGTAGCTCGCTCTCTTTTTCTAAATAGATACATAATTAACATTTTCATTCAGATAATATATAATATTTTAGCGTACGTGAAATTTATGTTCATAAGAAAATTTCAATTCTTGTAAAAGGTCTATGAATGGTTAACAATTTGTCAATGATTTTCAATGAAATAAACTAAGTTTACATTACAAAAGCAGATGAGTCTTAAATATGTTAATTTATCTTTTATTAATAGGCGTTCTGTGTGAACAAGTGATCGTCTTACCTATAGACAGCCGAGTACTTCTTAAATTTACAGATTTCAGTGTAAATTGTGACAATGGTAAGTTGACATTTCTATTGTATTCTTTTTCAACATATACAATACGTAAATTACACATTAAACGGATTTTAATCCTCACAATGTAAATATGTTAACAGATTTTAAAAAGTTCAGCTGTGTTTGATCAAAGAGTAGTTATGAAAGCATCTAGATGGCTTCGACAATATGACGTCAAACAGAAAAGCTGACGAAATAAAGGATTTTTCTAAATTAATTTTTTTTTGGTTTTACGGCGCACAAACACAATTAAGGTCATCTGGCACCGAATCAGGAAAGATGATTTTGGCTATACTAGGGTGTTACAAAGTAAAAGCAACACCAGAGGTCAAAACCATCCAACCTGCTGGAGCTAAGAGATGCATAGACTCCAGTTGTTTTAACCAATGTGCCTTTTGAATATACGGTTATTTCTAATGTTATTTCTAATGTTATTTCTAATGTTATTTCTAATGCTATTTCTACTGTTATTTCTACTGTTACAGGAGATAAGTTGTTGGTGAAAGATGTCGTGAAAAATGAACAAATGGCGCTCTGTAACTCTGTCGAGCGAAATGATTGGTTAGCGAGCGGTAATATTGTAGAGGTCAAGTTTAGACCGGCTGTCGAAGGTCACGGAGTTGCTTACACGTATGAGGCGTTCCCACAAAACAATACTATTCCAGGTACAAGTGAACATATTAAAAGAATGTCTACAGTTTAGATATTACATACATAAAAATATCTTAAGTGCATGACTTCATCACTGATAGTACATGTAGTATGAGTAAATTTCGATTTCTTGGACTTAAAGTATTTATAAATCATATTTTTTCTCTCAAATCAAATAGTGTATACTAATATATTTTAGTACAAATGTGTTGATAGCTATAAGCTTATTGAAACAGTAGAATCTGTCTCTGGAACAAACCAGGACTGCGCAATGAGTGTAAAGTTTCTTGCTCATTGAAACAACGGCTTAAAGTTTTTGTTTAATAGATAAGTTCTCACTGACACCATGAATAAGGGTTTATTCTCTAAAAACATGAAAGTCTACTATGTTAAAGAAATCTACATTCGAAGCATAGGAACTTTGGATCAGGACCGCATATTGCGGCGCATAAATCCGAATCCTTACCGGCTTTACATTTAGTTTGTCCGACCTTTGAATATCTTTTCATATTATGCGAGCGGGTGGTCTTTAATTATCTTATCTCAATTTAATATAATCTGCTAATTCAAAAATCAGTCAAATTTACGGTATATTGAAAAAAGAAAAGGAGTGACATCCGCCATTTGCCGCAACGTTCGGCGTAAGTTATCCCCCTTGGTATGCTGGATTTTTGTTTTTTATTTTTCTAGTAATGAATACCAGATGAGGGCCAAAATATTTATCTATGGATCATGTTTTAATATTCCTTTTTCAGTTAGGCAAACCCAGTTTGACCATATTACTAAAGTGTAGGGGAGGACCCTAGATAATGTTGGTATAACTTTTTATCCAACCCTTTTGTATGTACATTATATTCATGCTTAAGATATTGATGTTAGATTGTGTAAATTAATCATGTACAAAATATGCAATAAAATATTATTACACTATTACTAAAGTGATATAATGCCGCCTATACATGTCAACACGTGTAAACAATAAACCCTAACGTTATATCCGGACGATACCTGATAGTTGACAAAAATAACGGGAACAAAATTCTGAAAAAAATAGTAATCAATTGTAGCCAAAGGGGAAAAGCTCATGCCGAAAACGTTGCGGCAAATGGCGGATGTCACTCCTTGTCTTTTTTTATAATACCGTAAAATTTGACCAGTTTTAAAAGAGACAGATTGGGTTCAATTGATAATATATTTTTTGAGTCCATACACTCGGATTATACTAAAAGATATTTAGATGTAGCAGAAACGTTTTTAAAAACCGTTACACGATCGAAAATATATACCGCAATCTGCGGTCCCGTTCTCGAGTTCCTATGATTAGAAGTCCCACTTTTGATCAAAACGTGATGGGCTTTTTCATTACTCGATCGCTACATGCATATGACGTATTTATTCACAATCATGGTCTTTTTATCATTTTTGATCTTTCAACTTTTTCAGCGTGTAATCAAGTGCTCACGTCTGCTGTCGGAGAAGTGTCGTCTGTAAAATATCCAACAGGTGCTAGACGTGAAGACGCTGCGTGTGAAATTTATATCGTTGGAACTCCTGGGAAACATATTGAGATGATTTTCAATGAATTTGCAATGTCAGTGGATGGAAATGAATCATGTTTGCACGTAAGTATACATCCGATGTGAGTTTATCGGAACTTCCTTTTATAACCAGTTCTATCTATCCCTTCTCAAAGTATGTAACTAAAGCAATCAACAAGTACACGTCACTTGTTTATCATGATCTATTTATCATTGTTGCGGCCATAGCTTTATGAGGGCATGTATAAGTTTTTAAACTCTTGGCACATTAAAGAACCAGGAGAAGCTTCTGGCAGTTGGGCATCTTTTTGTATCTAATTCTTGCACAATCCTCCGAAATATGAAATACTCTTCTTGCAATCGGTTGCGAGTATAAATAATTTCGAATACAAATTGTATTTCCAAATTAATCGCTTGGCCTTGCTCCATCAAACACATAATTATCTATTTCTAATAGTCATTTTGATGATTTCATATATGCAATTAAGAACTTTCTAAAGATTTAAAAAAAGTAACTCATTTTATTTGTTTGGGTCGTCAGACCAAACAAATAATGCAAGCGAATTTTCAGACCCTGGTGTTCTCATTTGCAAATGCCGAAAGTAGTCCAAACTCCTCGAAGCGGTTTCTTCCCTTCATATGTTCATTAACGCCGACAAATTAAGGGGAGATCACTGCGTAAATATTTCAAATGACAGGCGCATTAATTTTCGTAACGAAAAAATTCCCGATTGGTCGAAAAAAATTTTATATTATGTTATTCTTATAGATATACATGCTTAAATTCAGTCCCATGATTATTTACTTCAGTGTTAAACAACAAACTAAATTGAAATTAATAACGGTTACGAACTTTGATTTAGAATGATATGGTATTCTTCAGACTGTTATCTTATAACTCCCCGTGGTCATGCTCGCTTTGGAAGCGAAAGGTCTGAAGTTCAAATCCCAGTTCAGGGGACTTATTTTAAGCCAAATAAACATTGAATTGAATATCAGTGCAATGTTGCAATTAGTCTTATAGCCAATTTACTATAGTAACAACACTGGAAACAGCATTGGTGACACTATACAAACAAATTGGTTTATAATCTCACAACCTTCACCTTTCTGACATTACAAAACAAATTCAGCGCCTTCTGTGCTTTGATTTATAAAACAGAATTAAGATACAGGAAAGATACCCGCCAAAATTCATATTCTTTCATTTAATGCTAACAACTTATAAGGAACTCTTATTTTCATTTGTTTACTGTAGGATTTTGTTCAAATTTTGCATAAACAAACACAAAGTTTGAATAGGTAAAGACTTGTTGAAATAAAGTAGTAAATGAGATCTTCGGAATAAAGTACTACGTTATAATGTTCATCTTATATCTATTCAAATATTAATTTAGACTGAAACCATTGTTGTTTATGTTCTGGTTTTGTTTAGATAAAAGATATAGATGCAGACGAAGAAGAGGTTTTCTGTGGACAATTGTCTCCCTTCATGTGGGAGTCACGTGGTTCTGACGTCAGAATTCAGTATGATCAGACTTCCGGTAATGGCGGATTTACTGCTTCGTACTCAGTGAAAGACATATAAAATATAAACTTTTAGAAGATAAGAAGAAAACACTGATATATTATCGATTTGTGAAAATAATACAGTTACCCGTGTTGCTAATGCTTACCTAAAATAAATAGCCTTTATGTTTTTTGAGTTTTCACGACAAAAGTGATGCCCTGCGTACACCGCCTCATCAAGTCATTCAGCATCTTTCATCTTCCAATTCGCTCCGTTTAAATATCCGTCAGAAAAAAAGGTATAATCTTGATAATAAACTGTAGCTTTTTTTCTTCAAAAGAATATATTCAAACCCAGTTGAATATAGTATTAAATACAATCCAAAGCGTACAAATATACTTATGTGACTTTTTCCTATACATAAACATTTTTGGCACCAAAACATATTAATAATTGATTATTTTGCATCATCTATGAAAGAAAGACCTTTTAATCATATTATTTGTTCACAATGATATTTTGTTTTTGATTATTTTATCTTGAATTATCATAGTCTTTCTTGCCCTCATCTGTCATATTGCCTTGAAATGAAATAAAATTGTCAGCCATATCGAGTGATGTTTCTGTTTTCTTTTATTTAGTAAGATTTCTTTCTTTATTACCATTCTTCTTCTTATTATTATTATTATTGTTATTGTTATTATTATTATTATTATTATTATTAAAATGAAAGCTATGAACGGGAAAGTCGGTTAAAATAATCGTTCAGAATTCCTCGGGTTTCATTGTTACCTTGAAAGTCAAAAGGTTGCGTTTGGTCTATTATCGGAATACCCCGCCGTTTGTCATTGCGTTACGGCGCCTTATTTGTCCTTTATCCTTGTAAATTGCATCGAAATATGATTGGAATAACGCTTTCATTCATGACTGTATAATAAGGCAAAGCCTCAAAGCAGGATCTCTCAAATAGAAAGGCCATGCTCAAAGCGAGCTCTTTGGCAGAAATTATAGTACATTATAATTTAAACCCATCGGCGGCTACACTTTTCATGTTTTCAATACACTTAGAACGGCACACTTTCGGCTGCACAATTCAATCAAAACATCCACACACTCCATACGGCTATTTCATGTTTTAAATGATACCTCAATTGAATCCATCCGTCAAAGAATATAGATGGAAACCATAATAGGACAGGGAACCAAATAATAGTTCGGGTAATATGAAAACTATGAAATTAGGCAAAGCCTATGGTCAGGGAAGTCGGTTAAAATAATTGTTCATTTTTACTTTGCATTTACCGTTTTAAAAGTGCCATTCGGTATTTCTTGCACTGCTTCCATTTATTCTGGTTGCCTGTCCACAGAAGTGAGCAGGAAACCAGTCTACGCATCTGTTTTCAATCAGAAATCCTCGCTTTTAATGTTGCAGTATTTCAGGCGAAAGGTTTCAAAACCACCACTATCTAGCAAGTACTTGCGTTACTTCCTTTTGGGTCTGCTTTTGCAACTCGCTATAAATCAGTGGGTAGTAATTATTTAGAAGTTTTAAATAACATAGTACATTTCGGCTGCGAACTTTTAGCATTTAATTACTCAAGCGCTTGTTCTTGTATATACTGAATACGGTTTTTAGTGTGGTACTCCCAATATTTCTTTAGTCTCACTCTTTCTAGAAAAGGTATTCTTTCAACCGTCATCGCAAATTAAATGGCGACTTGTTTAAACTGACCTTTATCTATGGTGATTACTTTATTGTTTATTTTTAGATAGATGGACAACAACAAACAAGCTCACTTAAAAATGTAAAATCTGATGAACAAAAACAGGCAGTGGCCTCGACTTCTAAGCTTAAACATATTGAAGAAAGAATATTGCAGTAAATGAATACTCCAATGAAGAAAAAAAACTGTTTTTAATAAATTATACATGCAATTCGAATTTCATTTTTGACATTGACGGTCAAAATCATTTAAAGGTCAAGGTCGCATTTGAATTAATCATCATTGTCAGTTTTGTCATACATGTACTTTTATCCAAAAATAAACAAAATCTATAAATAAATAACAAAGTTATGCCAATTTTATACAGTTTCAATAAGTTAACCTTGCCGCTAAATGTCAATAAAAGGTCAAGGTCATATCAAAATTATTTAACACGTCGATTTGTCATATGTGGTATTTTGTTCAAGTGTAAATCAAATCTGTAAATAAGTAATAAAGTAATGACAATTTTAGCTAGTTTCAATAATTTGACGTTGAAGGTCAAGATCAATTAAAGGTCAATGTCCTTTCAGAATAATTCAACATGACAGTTTAGTCATATGTGCTCTTTTGTCCAAGTATAAAACAAATCCTTAAAAAAATATAAGAAAATTTCCATAATCAATTGAACATTAAAGGTCAAGGTAAGTTAAAGATCAAGGTCATTTCCGAAGACTTCATGCTGATTTTGTCATAATTGTTCTTTTGTCCAAGTATGAATAAAATAACAAAGTGATGATAATTTGAGCAAATTTCAACAATTTGACCTTGAAGGTCAAGGTAAATCGAAAGTTCAAGGACATATCAGAATAATGAACGTATCAGCATAATTCAAATTTTAGTCAAGTTATGTGTTATTTTGCCTAAGTATCAAATCCGTAAAAATAGAACAAAGTTATGAACATGTCTGCAAATTTCAATAAGATATAATTATCAGAGTCTTCATTGAAAGAAGTATTTATTAATTGAAAATAGTAAAACCGTGTCCATACAATCACATTCCATATATAACTTACACTCCGAATACTTGAATATATATTTGTATATGCAATTCTCTTGTATGATATATATTTTGTTCAGGTGTTTTTTCTTTGTCGGGGAATCATAAATAAATTTGTACATGTACATGCGCTTGTCAGAAGGTCTAAAGTACATACGTCTGATAGCTCATCTTTCTGACAGCAACATTACTGATTTCACGATTCCTCGGTAAGTAATGATGTCACGCCATCAATCAGCAGGGTAGTCCCGTGTTTTTATTTCCGTATCCTATTTCACATCCCCCTGTACACATTAGCTCCTCTCCCGTTGTAAAAGTGGCATCAATAGCCAAGAAAAGGCAAGCAAGTCCAATCTCCCGGGGTTTACCTATTCTTTGAATAGTCTGAAATAATAGATTGGAAATAACGTTGCATTAAAGTAGCCTTACCGCATTGTTTTCCCGCCAAAAAATTTCTAACATCGGTAAGTATCGTAATAAATCGGTCATTTCCGGAACGTTACTTTTCACCGTCTTAGGTATCCAATATTTTTGACGTTTTATAACCGGAATTTAGAACATAGAGATTAATGATGAGTGATTAAAAATAATCTTATACCCAAGATTTTGAAAAAAAAACGTCCATAAATAACCGATTTGCTACGATATTGACCGAGGTTAGAATGTTTTGGCGGGAAGGCATACGTAATCAAAGTACTGAAATGACGATGACGATTTTTGTATTTTGCAGGATTGTTTTTTCCAAACATTTTAGACAATAAAGATGGAAGCGTATCTCGTGATTTTACTAATTACTTGTTATCTATATTATTTGCTTGGTGTATCGGGCCTTATAAGTCCGTGTACTGTTTTAATGTTTACAGGCTTATAGATGTTCAGTTTTGAAAGTTAAGAATGTCGGAATTTAAAAAGATATTTATAATTTATAAAATATTAAGCTGAATTTTAACTTTTGTATAATTCAGAATTAAAACGACAATACAAAAGCTAAATGCGTTGACTTTATGCGTTTGTTTTATTTGACATGAGAATGTTAACGGAAACCGACACGAAGTATTGTCTACAGAAGGTGGAAAGAAAACACGGCAACGAGTCTGACATGGCGTTATTTAAAGTTGTACTGTACAACAAAACAAAAACTTAAATAATGAAATCATTTTGGTAATAGTGACAAATAAAACAACATGTTTGCGTGAGGAAATCTGATTTGTAGCATAAATCAGGTATGTAATCTAAATCTCTTATATCTATATATCTGCATAAATGTATCATTCAACTTACATGACAACTTTCCAGCGTTGCAATAGTCTCCTTCGGCCAAACCTCGCGTAGTAACGGTGTTTCTATAGCCCCTGGAGCAATACTAGAATAAAATAACGCATTACAATTCAGACTTTAAAAAGCAGGCGTCCAGATTCATGCTAATTTTCATGACATTTTTTCAATTTTTAAATGTATTTAAATTGTGAGCCAAGACAATAATTAACACATTGTAAAGAACACTTGCACCCAAATAAATTACCAAAAACAGGTTAAAATAAGCAAAAATAGCGCGTACTTCGTTCGAAACGCAGTAGAAATATGGTATTCCACACAACATGTACATTATGACCTGAATCTTAAATCTTTTTCACTTTTCTTAAAATCATAGTACATTTTTCTCGAGTTTAATATTCTTGAAATATTTTGCTGCTTTAATTCAAATGAACTATTTTACTTTACATGAACATCAAATGATACTAAAGTCTGGATGCATGAACTATTTGTTGTAGTTATATTACATGGTAGGTACATGAAGTCAGTGTTACGAGTATTATTTTAGCCTCAACCCGTTGTGTATTTCATATATTATTTTGACGTCATATTTATTGACCTTTCCTACGATATCGTCATTTTATGAAAAAAGTGCAAAATAAATAAGATCTTACAAAAGAATTATTTGGACCATCAACGTTAGGGAATATATTTCTTTACAGTGAATGAATGCATTCATTTTTTTTTCGTAATGAAGAATTCATAACTTACGAGTTCACCCTCACTCCATACTTGGCCTCGTCAATAGCCAGTGCTTTTGTCAGTGATTTGACGCCACCCTTTAATTTAGAAAACTCAAATATAAGAAAACTCAAATACGTTAATCATTATATAGTTTTATTGAACTAATATACATATACGAGTATTATTTACAAAATGTAGAAAAAATGGTAACATATGAAAAAGAACATTAAGCTTGTTTTAGCATTGCTTTAACAAATCACTAAGCTGGCTTAGTTCCGATACGGTGTTCCGCGATGGTATTATGGTGATAACGCGATTTCATTATGGTGCAAATGCGATTGTATGATGGTGATGACGCGATGGTACGATGGTAAAAACTCGATATAACATCGCGTTTCTACCACCGTACCATTGCGACATCGCTATTTCCCCATCGTACCATCGTGTTTTCATCATCGTGTCGTCGAACCATCACGTTTTTACTATTGCACGCTCGTGCATCGCCGGCCAGGACAAAATAAAAAAAAACACGATTGTCAAAACGGAACACTGTATTTGTAATAATGAATTGAATATCGTTTCACAGAAATGTGTAATTTGTTATATGCAATTATCAATATGTTATTTAAAGTGAATTGGTCCAAAATGGAAGATCTGCTATACCATAAATAATTATTTTGAAAGTTTTTAGTATTATAAATAACAACAAACCACCAAAGCATTATACATGTATGTTTTTGGAAAGTGTGAGATACATGATCCAACATTACATATCTATACAGTATATCTGGAACAAACAATTACTTGTCATCATAGACTAATAAATGTTCATACTAAATACTATAGGACTTTAACGAAATGTTTGGAAAAGAAATATTTCAAAGGAATATCCAAATAATACATTTTATATCAATATCTGAAATACTTATAAAAATTGCGCCCTATGTAGACCAATCCACTTAAGTGAAAACTTACTTTTGTAGCGCAGTAAGTTGTTGAGTTCTTGAATGCAGCATTGGCACTGATACTTGATATGTTAACAATTGAGCCCTTTGTTTTTCGTAGATATGGGAGCGCATACTTAAACAAGAAGAAAATATAAACTTTCAAATATGTAACCTCACTTGTCATTGGATAATCGTGATATTTTTATAATCTATATACACGGCTGCTGTCAATTTATGAAGTTATGTTAGTTTTTCTCAAATAATGTTGGTCTGCCATACTGTATCGTTATTAAGATGTCTAACACGTTATATGGTCCAGTGAGCCGGGTTATTAAATCTTCATTTCCGTCTTCACTTAAACATATAACCTTTCCCTAATAAAGTACAGGCATACAATTATGGAAATATGATAAATAAGATATGGTTGAATCAATCATAAAAGAACATATTATTTAAATCCATGATTTACATTGTACATTGTTAAAGCCTATGATTAAAGTATAGGTATCACCTCGGTCAATATGTCATCTGCCGTTGAATATCACACCATATTCAAATATAGCTTTAGATGTATATGTACGATAATTCTTGTATATTTGATAATGGCCATTGCTTATTTGTAAATGTTTGACTAAATGTATACATCTATTTTGATTACCTACCCTGCTTATCTTTTAAAACCTTCCCTTGTATGTATGTAGTTAATGCTTAATGAGGGTCCATCCCCCCGCAAGGGCACAAAATGCAGCTTTCGCTGTCAAGTACGGACCCCGGACATGTCACCAGTCATGCCCTTAAAGAGTTTATTTTGAAGCACAAAGTGGTGATAATTTACCTCCATGCCATTTCCACGGAGTATTAGCCAAAGATATGAATTTTAAGCCGAAAGTTGGTCACTGTACGGCGGTCAATGAGAACCTAAATTTACAGTAACCTGTGACAATATGAAAGGTTAGCCCTGACAAGGGCTGTTTGTGCCAGCAAAAGGCTTGCCTTTCAAGCTGTCTAACTGTGCTAAGGGCTCACACACTTTAGCACACCATCCTCGTCGACCCAAGCGCCTACTTTGTAGGGCCACTCCCCTCGGCATGAGTCAGGACACCGGCAGCTGGTCCGCAGTTGTTGACGAAGTAGCGGTCCCGTGATAACGCCCACGGTGGCTTCAATTTGAAATAACTACCAGTCAAGCTGTAAATCTTCTGCCGATGCCCTGTGCCTTCTCAGCGATGTGCACGCTCCGAGGGGAAGTGAGAAGAAAAACCTTCCCTTGATTATCTACCTTCCTAATATGACTGCCGTTGCTTATATGATAACCTGCGGCTACTTACACAGTAATGTAAAAACCTGTCGTCGCTTATATGAAAACCTCTCGTTGCTTATATGAAAACTTGCCTGGCCATTAAAACATATTTTGATTACATGAATACCCAATTTGGTCACGTGATAAACTACCGAAACTACACGAAAACTTACCTTGCTTGCAGTAAAATTACTAATTAAATTATCCTCCAATAGGTTCCGGAAGTTTTGTACAGATATCTCGTCAATACTTTTTGGACCATAATCTGAAAAAAATCAGGTCAAAGGTCAATCAGTTTTTATGATATTTTTCAGTTAAGAATAAAAATCTTAATTTAAATTCTACAAAGTATTTCAATAATCAATTCTTTAAAACCCCTATTTTGTTTATATAAAACTTCAAAAAGATATACATTTATTCCAAATACCGACTATCATTTAATTTAAGCGTAATGAAAAAAGAAATTGTTCAAATGTTTCTACAAAGAAAAAGGATGACGCGGATGAACGGGGTAAGTGATGGGGTCAAATTGCGACAATCCGATGCTCTGGTTGCAAAAATGGCGGACAAAAAAAGCTTTCTGGAGTCCGTGGGGCATTTTTTTTTATTTGGCTTTTTCATTTTGTTTTTAAAAAGCATTTATCACTTAATAAAAACACGTAAACACATTAAGCGATAGTCTGGTCGCATATAATGTGAAACATATGCTCGTGGACCGCTACCCCCAACAACACAGCCACACCGGACCACCGGAAAAGTTATCTAAAATATCCTCACGCAAAAGTTTCAACGAAAAGTCCAATAGTCAGGGCCCTGATTCGAAATGGGCAAAAGAATGGAAAAATGAAGTGCAGTCATTCAATCAAATCTAAATGAAAGCGTTTGTGTTAGATATTTTTTTCTTTTTTGTTTGCAAATAAATGGAGCAGGAAGGAGAGGAAATGGATTTTTAAATTCGGAAAAATAAACCCCGTACGGGGGATTATGGGAAAAAAACCCCCTCCACTATGGATGAAAATGGGGAAAAAACCCCCCGCCCACTATGGAAGATTTGGGGAAAATAAACCCCGTTCTCTATGGGAAGTTATTGGAAACTAAACCCCGCCCACTATGGAATGATTATGCGGAAACTAAACCCACCCACTACGGAATGATTATGCGGAAACTAAACCCCGCCCATGTACTATGGAATGATTATGCGGAAACTATAACCCGCCCTTTTTGGAATGATTATGATGAACTAAATACTTTGGGCAAAACAGATTTGCTATACGGCATACGAATGAACTGTTTCTTTGCATATCCGATTGAACAACACTAAATATTTTGTGTATTCATAGCTCCATTGAGGTCAAAAAGCCTGAAACACAAAATTTGGCATTCCTACATAGATTAAGCCATGCACTTAACATTAAAAAAGTAAAGTAATTAACTCAGAATTTCTTTTTCTTTTTGATGCGATTTTTAGCCTGATTGAATGAAAAGCACTGCAACATATTTCATTTTTGATCATTTTGCATGTCTTAAATGGTACACAAAACTCGGATAAATATTTCCAGTCACATACAGTCGTAAAAAAGACCTAAGTTGAGTCTCTTTAAGCACACCGCATTTAAATATTAGTCCTAATTTTCGAACCGGTTTGCATTTTGCATGAAATGCATTTTAAGTATGTTTTGTTAAGTTGTTACATTAGCAGCATTTTTGTGCGGTGAGTATTGTGATTATGAATTAAAGAAGACGGAAATTAAAGGGCAACTGAGGGTTTTTTTTTTAAACTTTAAGGACATATTTATTCAAGACTTGCATAGTCTGTACCAATAATTTGTATTGCAACGTTTTGCATTCAAACAAGGCCAAATATCGAGCAAAAAAATCAATTTTCAATTTAAAGATATACCATGCTCATCCTTGGGTAAAATATTTTAATCAAAACATTTATTGAACTCTTTGAACTTCAAACCGAATATGTCTAATTTGAATACAAGAATGAATAAATTATATATTGGAAGCTGCGTTCCCTATTAAAGGTCAAGTAAAGTTGGCCTTTGTATGGTGGTGGTAGTTTTCACGACGGATCACGGCAGTAAGGCACATTAAATTTACCAGAGCAGAGTTCAGCCACCGCATCGTTCCTGGGCAGGTTGGCAGGCAGTCTGCCAGTATTAGTTGCCTCCACTTTGGCAAGGAACAGAAACTCCTGTAAATTCCAGAGCAGAGGTACAGTGCGAATGACCGTAGAAATGATTTCATTATCAATCACAACGAAAGTGCCATCAGGGAATCGAACCGGGGTCGCCCAATTCACAGTCCAACGCTCTACCTATTGAGCTAACCGGACAACCTAAACACTACCTATATATTCATATTATGACCATCTTTAGTGTGTAGAACATTTCTACTTTGTGTGAAGCCTTCGTATATGTAGCAAATTCTAGCAATTATCAATATTTTCTAATATCAAATCTGAGCATAGTATATCTTTAACTCAGTATATCTATCTATATCTATCTTTATAGTCTTTGCAGTATTTTCCATTTAAAGAGCATAACTTTATCTATGCAAGAATTTCAAACTTAATGTTTTAAGCCTGTTGACCACAGTGGAGCTCCGTTAATGGAAGTCGTCCGACTTTCATACTGAAAAAAATCATGGCCACATTAGCTGTTGGCGGCAACTGATTCTACTCAAAACGAACAGTGCAGACAAGAAATCTGTCGGCACATCCGGGCCATCTTGTCATGTTAGTGCAGGTCTGTACTAAACGATATTCAAGTCTGTGCATTTTATTCAAATTTCCCCGAAAGTTAATAATTGGTCTTGTCCAGGATAAAAGATGGACGGGTCAATTTAAGATATTTATTTAAGTGTTACTTAATATTTTCTTGTACTTACAGCAACCAACATTGTTTACAAGACAGTCTATTTTACCCAGTTTCTTCACGGTTTCTTCCACGCAATTCTGTAGACCAAAAACAACCAATGTATCAATGAGCCAAATAAAAAATTAAAACTATTTTAAAATACCTATTTCCTGTATAAAAAGCATTACGAGAAAAAAATAGAAAGTACAAAAAACTAAGAATAATAGAGGTACAACAACAAAACACTGTTTGATATAGTGAAACAAAGTCAATTCTTCTAAGTTTAACTTATGGAAAAATCAGTGGTTGGCTTTTGGGCAAGTTCTAGTATTTCTTTCTTTCTTTCTTTCTTTTTTCTTTCTTTCTTTCTTTCTTTCTTGTTTCTTTCTTGCTTGCTTATTTCTTGTTTCTTTCTATCTATCTTTCTTTCTTTGCATAAATATTTTAGGAACTTAAACTACCATACAGAAACCCTGAAAAGGATGTTATATTTAAAAATCCTATCTAAGACTTGTTTAGATTGAATTTGAACACATAAATAATTGTAATGCATAATTCCTTGTTAAAGGAATAAAAAAAATAGAAACTACATGTTAACATGATGTCAATTAACGAGACGATTTCATGCAGCTCTCGACTTGTGCTTTTGTCATATATTCTTGTATAAAAAACTGCTCGTTTAGCAAAACATTTACGGAAAAGAAAGCATGCATTAACTTCTAATCACGCGAGCACGTGCCGATTTTCAATGCGCCATATAAAAAGTGTTCAAGGCAATAACGAGTCGGTATTCATATCTGGACTAATAGTTACTCTTTCAAATGACATTGTCTTTATATTGCACTAACAGGTGAAAAACAGGACGAAACCGAATAACAGTATCTTGACGCATTTTTTGGCAAGAATAGCGTTAATGTTTGGTACATTGCGCGTTGCGTTGTCGATAGCGACAACGCAACCTATATCGTTATCGCCTTTTCCTCTTGTCGCTTGCGACAACACGACAAAGCGCCAAACGACGCGTTGTCGTGTTGTCGTCCTGTCTCTGGCGAAGCATGCAAATCGGCGCTTTGTCGTGATGTCGCCCTGTCGCTTGGCTAATAAGCCAATCCTTCGATTTGAACCAAGCGACAATGTGACATCGCGACAACACGACAACGCGCCGTTTGGCGAACATCGTTAGCGACAGGACGACAAGACGTACGTTCGACAACGCGACGTTTGACGCTTTAGCGCTAACACGACACACGAAAGCGTTCTAAATCAGCCACCATAGCAGAAGCCCCCGAAATTATTGAGTAAA
Organism: Ruditapes philippinarum; assembly: GCF_026571515.1. Lineage (NCBI taxonomy): Eukaryota > Metazoa > Mollusca > Bivalvia > Venerida > Veneridae > Ruditapes > Ruditapes philippinarum. The sequence goes on along the minus strand of NW_026860751.1, from coordinate 366 downwards.
TTTCTTGCCTTATAATTTGTTTTCGTATACGATGAAATTAACCCTCTAATATTACACGGCTAAGATGCTCAGTACTATAATCATGGTGACAGCCCGTTCGAAAGATTAAATTTAAAAGCGCCAGACAGATAAACTGTTCAGACTCATCTGATATTGCAAAGATATGTACCTCAACTTCTTCTTCTTTTCTCATGTTGCAGTGAAAGTATATGATTTCCCCAGGTCCATCAGACTTCATGGCTTGTCCGACATCGTCTGTAAAAAGAATAAATAGTGCGTGCGTGAAATGAAATTTAAGTACATTTGTATCTATCTTCAACTGTAATTTTTATCAATTCGTTCATGTTTTAGTGAATTTAGTTATTT